>NW_025135860.1:0-1186 GCF_004010195.1 Chiloscyllium plagiosum
GAGTCACTGTGCCACCCCTCACTGAGTCACCGTGCCACCCTTCACTGACTGAACGTGTCACCCCTCACTGAGTCACCGTGCCACCCCTCACTGAGTCACCGTGCCGACCCTCACTGAGTCACCGTGCCGCCTCTCACTGATTCACCGTGTGGACCCTCACTGAGTCAACAAGTGGCCCCTCACTGAGTCACCGAGTGGCCCCTCACTGAGTCACTAAGTGGCCCCTCACTGAGTCACTGTGCCACCCCTCACTGAGTCACTGTGCCGCCCCTCACTGAGTCACCGTGCCACCCTTCACTGACTGAATGTGTCGCTCCTCACTGAGTCACCGTGCCACCCCTCACTGAGTCACCGTGCCGCCCCTCACTGAGTCACCGTGCCGCCTCTCACAGATTCACCGTGTGGCACCTCACTGTGTCACGGTGTGGCCCCTCACTGAGTCACCGTGCCGCCCCTCACTGAGTAAAGTAGTGGCCCCTCACTGAGTCACAGTGTGGCCCCTCACTGAGTCACTGTGCCGCCCCTCACTGAGTCACCGTGCCACACCTCACTGACTAAACGTGTCGCCCCTCACTGAGTCACCGTGCCACCCCTCACTAAGTCACTGTGCCGCCTCTCACGGATTCACCGTGTAGCCCCTCACTGAGTCATTAAGTGACCCCTCACTGAGTCACCGCGTGGCCCCTCACTGAGTCACTGTGCCACTCCTCACTGAGTAACCGTGTGGCCCCTCACTGAGTCACCGTGCCACCCCTCAATGAGTCACTGTGTCGCCCCTCACTGAGTCACTGTGCCGCCTCTCACTGATTCACTGTGTGGACCCTCACTGAGTCACCAAGTGGCCCCTCACTGAGGCACCGTGCCACCCCTCACTGAGTCACCGTGCCGCCCCTCACTGAGTCACCAAGTGACCCCTCACTGAGTCACTGCGTGGCCCCTCACTGAGTCTCCGTACCACCCCTCACTGAGTAACCGTGTGGCCACTCACTGATTAACCGTGCCACCCCTCACCGGGTCACCGTGCGGCCCCTCACTGAGTCACTGTGCCGCCCCTCAC
This sequence comes from Chiloscyllium plagiosum, assembly GCF_004010195.1. Taxonomy (NCBI): domain Eukaryota; kingdom Metazoa; phylum Chordata; class Chondrichthyes; order Orectolobiformes; family Hemiscylliidae; genus Chiloscyllium; species Chiloscyllium plagiosum. The sequence goes on from NW_025135860.1 coordinate 1,058, forward strand.
TGAGTCACCGTGCCACTCCTCACTGACTAAATGTGTTGCCCCTCACTGAGTCACCGTGCCACCCCTCACTAAGTCACTGTGCCGCCTCTCACGGATTCACCGTGCCGCCCCTCACTGAGTCACCAAGTG
>NW_025135861.1:0-1186 GCF_004010195.1 Chiloscyllium plagiosum
AATCAGCTCAAAGCGAGTGTGACAGTATGAAGGGCTGAATGGACTCCTCTGTTTCTCTGCAGCAAGTTATAGGAGTACGTGGCCTTCAACTGGTCCTGTATAGCAGGTTTGCGGGCCTGAATGGAACACAGAAACATGGAATTGAGAAGCAGGAGTGGGCCATTAGATGCTTTGAGCCTTCTGCATCAGCCACTAAGATTGTGGCTGATCATGTTGTGGTCTCAGTCCCACTTTCCTGTCTGTATCCCATTATCTGTGACTCACTTCTCTTAAAATATTTAACTGACCCAGCTTTCAATCAATGTGAACAATGAGGCACAATAAACTTCCAGTAAAGCGAATTCTGACTTGAAAGGTCTTTACGGAATTTTTCTTCACACCCCTCTTGTAGAATCAAAGCATCATGCAGAATGGAAACAGACCCGTTAGTCCAATCTGTTCACTCCGATCAGATATCAAATCTGATCTAGTCCCATTTGCTAGTATTTAGCCAATATCCCTCCTCTTTCAGATACATTTTAAATGTTTGATTGTAAACGCCTTCACCGCTTCCTCTGACAGCACTTTCCGTACACACACCACTCTCTGTGTGGAACATTCACCTTCAAGTCCTTTCTAAATCGCCTCTCTCGCCTTCAAGCCATGGCCTCTTGTTCTGGACTCCCCTATTCTGGGGAGCAGGACGTGGCTGTTCAGAATATCTATGCCCCTGATGCTTTTATAAACCTCAATAATGTCAGCCCTCAGTCTCTGACACTCCAGGGGGAAACACCTCAACCTAATCAATCTCTTAATAAAACTCAAACCTCCAGTCCTGGAACATCCGTATAAATCTTTTCTGGAGACAACCGAGTTGCATGCAATATTATTAAAGTGGCCTCACCAATATCCTGTACACATGCAACATGCCACCACAACTCCTATACTCAATGCTCTGACTGATGAACGCAAATGTGCCAAATGTGTTCTGCACCACACTGTCTACCTGCGACTCCACTTTCAAGGAACAATGCACCTGCAGCCCTATGTCCCTTTGTTTCACAATACTCCCCTGGACCTTACCATTAAGTGTACAATTTCTGCCCTGATTTGCCTTCACACTTACCTAAATTAAACTTCATCTGGCACTCCTTGCCCCTTTGTCCCATGTAACTGTGGTCTCGTTGTACTCTATTCAAGCTAATAG
>NW_025135862.1:0-1186 GCF_004010195.1 Chiloscyllium plagiosum
TTGTTGAGGTTGACTCTGCTCCGAATACTATGGGCAAATTCAACGAAGTCCCTAATTATGGAAGAGCGATATCCTCCAGTGACCCAGTTAGATCCAGGAAGACTGATATTAATCACAGTCACTGAACAAACAGCTCCCGTTAACCCATTTCACGGAAACTCTGATATACCACAATAATACTTGGTGTGGCTGGGATTTTGATATCGGTGATTATTGGGGTAATGATACATCTCCAGTTGTAAACATAGAGGTGAGGGAGAGAGATAATTCTTTCTCTTCACAAGCTCGATGATTCTGCTATGTTTTAGCAGTATAGGAATTGCTGGGCGACCAAGGCCGTCTGTGTCTGATCACCAGACCTGCTGCATCTTTTCGTTTTACTTATTTTTGTTTAACTTTGACATTTGTCTGTTCAGCTTTAAACTGCTTAGGTGGGTTTAGGCATTTTTGAGATACTCCTACAGAGTCATAGACTGTGTAGATATAGTCCATTCCTTGTGGTCCTTGCAGCCGCTGCCTGGTCCTATGTAGTGATGGGCAAACTCTCACAGAACCAGGATTCTTAAATTTGACCTTTTGCTATTTATTGCTGGAGTCTCAGTATGATTGGAAGGCAGGACATCTCTCCCGGGTGCTACACACTCTCTCTGTAATTTCTCTCGGAACTGTTTTTTGATGTTCTTTCCTCCTGGATTGGAGAAATGCATGTCAGACAATGTGTTTCCAGCATTTATTTTTTGGCATTTGTGTGCTTATTGGATGATACCATATTGGAGCAGTTACTGTAGAGTAGTTAAATAAATTATTATTCTGCTAAGTTTTCCAACAGAATTATGCTATTGCAAGTTCCTCTTCCTTTTGTTGTCTTTTATTGACAATGTTCGAATAAGTTGTGTTTTGCTTAATGTCGAATATTTTGACAAATTAAATTCTATCTCAAACACAGCACCTCACATTTTCCAGCGGCATAGGCCGTGCTGGAGGAGTGATAATCATGTTAGGAATTATATTGGATACTCAATCCAACTCTCAGATCCAGCATGGACACAGAAAAGCCCAGATGAGATATTTGCTCAGCATGAAGCACTGCTAGGCCAGGCTAGTGTAATGCTCAGGAATCCGTCCAGGATCGAACACTGTTTAGAGCTCAGCTGTTCACTGCATATGCTTCTAACAGTGCACTGAT
>NW_025135863.1:0-1186 GCF_004010195.1 Chiloscyllium plagiosum
AACGAAGTGCATGTTAAAATGTATCCCAATGAGTTTTTCTATGACATGAATTTTAAGCAATGCAAGATCAGGCATTGTCTTCGATTTGCAATTCATTTCTTAATAAGCGTTGCAAATGAGAGTTCAATGATGAACATGTTCCACAATACTATCCCTCCAAATGTATCAAAAGAATATGAATTAAAATGACAAATTTGCACTACGATCTGCTCTGGAAATTCTTGAACTCAGCTAATTCGATTAGAAGAATTTCTTCTTCGTATGTTCACCTGCACGTTCTTTATCCTTTCTCTGTTGTTTACCCAGTATCAACGCATCAAGAGGAATTGAGTTTATTTAACTGGTAAAGCAGGGTGTGGGCCTTAAAGTCGCAGGTAGGACATTCTCAAGAAGAGGAAGACCCATGCTGTCACGACTACAGATTTAAACTACCTGAATAAGATTCATTTTTAAGATGTAAATATGCGTGTTTCTTTTAAAATCAATTACTGGGCCATTTTTATAGGGCAGCCTAAGAAAACTCACAGGGCAGTTAATGGCTAACAGCATCGGCAGCAAGTGATAGACAGACTTCTCTGAGATTTCGTACAACCAAAGCTTCAGATCTAAACTCAGCAGTCTTGCCACATAAGAACATAAGAACTAAGAGAAGGAATAATTGATCTGGCCCTTCGACCCTATTCTGCCACTCAATGCGATCGTGGGTAATCTTTGCATGGACTAAGCTCCACTTATCCGCATACTCATCATATCCCTTAATTCCTTTATTTTTCAAAAGTGTTGCTACCATAGCTTTACTGAAGTAGCGTCAATTACACCCTTGGGCAAGGAAATCCATAAATTAACAACCCTCTGGGTGAAGAAGTTCCTTCTCAAGTCAGTCCTAAATCTGCTGCTTCTAATCTCGAGGCTCTGCCCTCTTAGCTGAAAATGTGTTCCTGGAAAAGCGCAGCAGATCAGGCAAGCATCCAAGGAGCAGGAGAATCGACGTTTCGGGCATGAGCCATTTTTCAGGAATGCCTTCTTATGCCCTCTTATCCTTGCTTCACCTCCCAGTGGAAACATTCTATCTACTTCAATTTTATCGATTCCCTTAATCATTTGATATGTTTCCATGAGATTCCCCTCATTCTTCTGAATTCTATTGAATACTTCCCAGTCTACAAGGTCTCTCCTCATAATCTAA
>NW_025135864.1:0-1186 GCF_004010195.1 Chiloscyllium plagiosum
ACAGCCCGCTGTATCACTAAATGCCAGTAGATTAGATTAGATTAATTACAGTGTGTGAACAGGCCCTTCGGCCCAACAAGTCCACACCAACCCGCCGAAGCGTAACCCACCCAGACCCATTCCCCTACATTTACCCCTTCACCTAACGCTACGGGCAATTTAGCGTAGCCAATTCACCTAACCTGCACATTTTTGGATTGTGGGAGGAAACCGGAGCACCCGGAGGAAACCCAAGCAGACACGGGGAGAATGTGCAAACTCCACACAGAGTCGCCTGAGGCGGGAACTGAACCTGGGTCTCAGGCGCTGTGAAGTCACTATAATATCAGAGTAATGTGTGAAAGCAGGAATACTGTACTGGGTTAGATGATCAGTCGTGATCATATTGAATGGTGGGACCGACTCTGGTCAAATGGTCGATACCTGCTCTTCTTTCCTGTGCTTCTCTATAAACTTACTATCTATATAACGTCCTTCAGTCCCCAGTGCCCTCCCTATCTCCATACTCTCCTTCAGTCCCCACGACTCTTCCTATCGATGTAACCTGAATCATTCCCCACAAACCTCCCTAACTCCATAACCTCCAAAAGGCTCCACGACCCTCCCTATCTCCATAATTTCATCCTGACCCAACGACCCTCCCATTCAGAGTAACCTCCTTCAATCCCCATGAACCTCCTGATCTGTGCAACTTCCTTCAGGCCCACCAGCCCTGCAGATCTCTTTGGCCCCTTTCAGGCCCCACAGCACTCCCTATCTCCATAATGTCCTTCAGTCCCCACGACACTCCTTATTTCCAAAACATCTATTACCTGTTGAACCCCTAAGCTACCTTTTTCAGATAGATAAACACGAACTCTCATAACCCTTTCTGCTGCCAGTCTGAAAGCAAACAGTGTTAGACTGACAGGAAGTCGGGATCTGAAATATGTTTGAAAGGATATATCACTGAACAATAACTGGATGTTTAGAAATGCTTTTAAGAAAATGAGAATGTGTTTTTGAGCCTCTTGGATTTTATTTTTATTGGTGTGAATATAAATGGCAGAATAGATACGGGTGTAAGAGCGGCTGTACTGAGGATACGGTTTATTGTAGTTTTCAGAAAGCTTTACACAAGTTTCAATAAGGGCTAAGGAGTAACTTGGTAGAACAGAGGGCACCTTCACTGACAGGAGGTGGGTGA
>NW_025135865.1:0-1186 GCF_004010195.1 Chiloscyllium plagiosum
GGGTTGCTTTGCGGACTGGAGGCCTGTGGGCAGTAGTGTGCTACAAGGATCGATATTGGGTCCTTAAATAATTGACTTGGATGTGAATGTGTAAGGTATGGTCAGTAGGTTTACAGAAGGCACCAAAATTTGAGGTGTAGTGGACAGTGAAGAAGGTTAGTTCAGAATGCAACAGGATCTTGATCAGATGGGTCAATGGCGCAAGGAATGGCAGATGGAGTTCAATTTAGACAAATGTGAGCTGTTGGATTTCGGAAATGCAAGTCAGGGCAGGACCTGTACACTTAATGGTAAAGTCCTGGGGAGTGTTGCTGAATAAAGAGACCTTGGAGTCCAGGTTCATAGTTCCTTGGAAGTCGAGTCACGGGTAGGCGGGGTAGTGAATGCAGTGTTTGGTCCACTCCCCGTTATTGGTCAATGCATTGAATGCAGCTGTTGTGACGTCATATTGTGGTTGTACAGGACATTGATGAATGCTCTTCTGGGATTCTGTTTTCAGTTCCAATCTCCCTGTTCTCGGAATGATGTTGTGAAACTTCAAAGGTTTCAGAAAAGGTTGGCAAGGACTTTGCCAGGGTTGGAGTTCAGAACTAGAGGACACAGGCTTAAGATGAGAGGGAAAAGATTTAAAAGGGATCATTTTCCTCAATGAACAGAGTTATCAGAATCTGGAACATTCCACCTGAAAAGGTGCTAGGATTTGAGTCCATAAGGAGTTTACAGGTTAACATTATGAAGTGGGTGATTGGGACTAAATCTGACAGTTTCTACAAAGAAATGAAGTGCAATTTGGATCAATCTGTGCTCCCTCTCAGGCCAAAAAAGACCCTGAGCTCCCGGTTGCCTGCCACTTTAACACGCGAGCGTGTTCCCTGGCCAACATCTGTCTCATGCTTAGGTGCAGTGTTCCAGTGAAGCTTGATGCAAGCTGGCATAACACTCCAGAACATACCAAATGGACCATATTTCAAGGACTGCAATTTCCCCCCACATGTGGTCAACCCCAATGCCCTCCAGTGTATCTCCTCCACTTCCGACACCACTGCCCTTGAACCCCACCCCTCCAACCTTAACTCACACACATTGTTATCACATTGCCTGCTATTGCACACTACCCACGATTAACCACTAATTGTCTCCGTTGACAGCTATGCCCCACCTACATCACTCCACAATTGGAGCTGCC
>NW_025135866.1:0-1186 GCF_004010195.1 Chiloscyllium plagiosum
CAAAACCGAGTATTCCTTTGAATCACGGAGTAATGTGTTTACAGTTATTCAGTTGAGTTGAGCGGAGTTGCGCATTGGGAGCCACTCCAGTTGATAGGTCGAAGCCGTTTTCTCCTGTGTGATAGTCCCACCAGCACTCCAATTTGCTGTGCCTCCAGTCAGTAGATGCAGCTCACTATCCCATACTGATACACGGGCCCCGATGACCCAGCTGTGGTGACAAGCTTGTGAAGGTCTGAGTGCTCTTCTCCTGTCCTCTGTCTGGCTGCTATGATCCGAATCATCAAACCTCTCTTCTCCAAGTTAGGAATAAACTGGTGAAGGTGAAACACATCAGTTGCGGTGTGTTCCATGCGCAGGAGGCCCTGCAGTAATTCCCCACGCTGTTTCACACAGCAGCGCCCTCTCGGTGAATATCGCTTGGCAAAAAATTCGATTGAACCAAATCAGTGTCCGCCACTGGATTTTACTGACACCGTTTATAAAATTCAGGCTCACCGTTAATGTGGAGAGGGGCCGTCGGACTCGAGTTTCCGCTCCTTCTGTTGAATAAAGATAATTTTAACTGTGTTCAGTGAGAGGAAAGGATTTGCTGTTGGTGGGAAACATTTCTATCTGAACTCGCTGTCACTCTCCTGGTAGATTGAAACATAAAGCTGGGAGTCTCTGGATTATATTGTAAAAGTATTGGTATTATGTTATTCACATCGGGCTGAACCAACTGAACGAAGCGGCAGCCCAGAGGGAGCCGGCTGTGTTTAAATCCCGTGATGAACTGGGGGGAGCTGAGCATTTACCCAAACAATGAGGACACCACCTCCCTGACACAGTGTTCACAAATCAAACTGACAGCAAAGCTTCACGTCGAACCGAAAGTTTCCGCAAAGAAGATTTGGCTCAGCAGATATCCGGAGTAAACGTACTCCTTTCTTGATTTGAAAGAGAAGAAGTTGACGTCAGAGAGCCTGACGTGATTCGAACACGCAACCTTCTAATCTGGAGTCAGACGCGCTACCGTTGCGCCACAAACTCACGGACGGCCCGCGACCTCTATTCATGCTTAAAGGAAGGGATCACACTCGCACTGCAATGATTTTACGTTATGAGTAACAACGGAGATCAATAGTTCATGTCTGTTCTGTCTCTCCCTCCCCTCCTTCTGTCTCTCGAAACAATTTCCAACTCT
>NW_025135867.1:0-1186 GCF_004010195.1 Chiloscyllium plagiosum
AATGGCATTCCTTCTCTATGCCCTGAGACTGACTTGAAATTTACAAGTTGCTTACGTCTCTACATCAACATCAATAAAGCCAACACCAAACATGGAGGTGAATATCACTCTTGTGAAGAACTTCTAAGATATAGAATACACCTAAAACAAGGAATGGTCACCGACCTGAATGGAAATGTGCTGTTGGAATATGATAAACAGGCAGAGGCAGGAGCTATCTATCCTTTGTTGTTCCCTCACGGGATGTGTGCAGCCCTGGGCAGGCCAGCATGTTATACAGATCAAAAACTGAGTGGCTACTTCAGCTGTTCCACGAGACAGTAAAGAGTAAACCACATTGCTGTGAGATTGCAGTCACACGGAGACCTGACCAGGCAAGGATGACCCATTGCCTTCTCCAAAGGACATGAGGCAAGCAGATGGTCATTTTTTCACAAATGATAATGGGTTCATTTTAATTATATCAACTTCCTTCATGAGATATTAATGGATTATTATTCGATGGCAGTAGGTTAAGAGTCAATGACTTGAGTACTATACACTGTCTTACATATGACAGATTCTGTGCAGAGAACAAGTTAAACATCTCAAGTGCAAATATTTTGTAATTGACACGTGCTTTGAAGAGACTTGAAGAAACAGCTGTATCGGATTTAACAAAAGCACAAACGATGGTTCATTAAGGAATTGCACTGAGGCTGAGGAGGCGACTGGGATATCATAATGGTGGTATTGGACAGGATTGGTGGGTGGGGAGGATATGATAATGTACATCTGTGCAGGACAGAAAGGATTATGGAGCTTGAGAACAAGCTCCTTCTCGCGTATCAGTGAATAATTTGTAAATAGTAAGTTGTTTTATATACTTTATAAGCAAAGGAATTTTTGATTGGAACCGAAGACATTGATTTCCATTTTCTAACATTTACATATCATGAGCGGAAATTCAGTCAAAGAGAATGACTTATTAGGAGTACCATCTATAGTGAGGATGGGATCGTAACCACCTTGAATAATCCAAAGGATTTCCTGGATCCGCTATGCTAATGATATCCAAGGCTGAGAAAGAAAGTAAAGACCCAAGGATAAACTCCTGTCCGTTGTTGGAACATTCAAATCGAATGTTCACAGATTCTGTTCCATTGTTGGAACTTTCGAGTGTAATGTTCTCAGATTCTAATCTCTC
>NW_025135868.1:0-1186 GCF_004010195.1 Chiloscyllium plagiosum
AGAACACACCCACTCTAATAGTAATCACTTACCATCCCGACCGGCTTTGCGCTCCGTCTGAACTTCCGCCCAGCTCCCATCGCTCTCTGTTGTGAAAAGACCGTTGGCGTCGAGGTAAGTTCTTTATATAGTAATCACTTACCTTCCCGACCGGCTTTGCGCTCCGTCTGAACTTCCGCCCAGCTCCCGCCGCTCTCTGTTGCGAAAAGCCTATCTGCCACTCCTCAGCCCAGGGTCCGAGGAGCAGGAAAATCAATGTTTCGGGCAAAAGCCCTTCATCACTAGCCCACTCACAATTTTGAAAATCTCAATCAGATCTTCTCTTAGTCTTCATCTCTCCCAAGAGAACAGTCCCAACTCTTTCAATCATTCCTCAAAGCTGAGGTTTCTCATTCCTGGAACCACTCTAATAAATCATTTCTGCACTCTCTCCAATGCATTCGCACCTGAAAACAATCCTCCAGCTGAGAATTAACAAGTGTCCTGTGCAAGTTCAACATCACCTCTTTACTCTTGTACACTCTGCCCCTATTAATAAAGCCAAGGACACTATATGCTTTATGTATTCCTCTCTCCACTTGTTCTTAAACCTTCAATGGTCTGTGCCCACATACACCTGGAATCCTCTGCCCTTGCATATCCTTGAGAATTGTACCCCCAGTTTTATGTCATCTTTTGGCACTGCATTGACCAAGAGACCTCACCTCACACTTCTTTGCACTGAACCTGATCCATCAGGTGGTACCACAGGACTGGAGAGTGGCGAATGTTGTGCCCCTGTTCAAAAAAGGGAATAGGGATAACCCCGGGAATTACAGGCCAGTTAGTCTTACTTCGGTGGTAGACAAAGTAATGGAAAGGGTCCTGAGGGATAACATTTATGAGTATCTGGAAAGACACTGCTTGATTAGGGACAGTCAGCACGAATTTGTGAGGGGTAGGTCTTGCCTTACAAGTCTTATTGAATTCTTTGAGGAGGTGACCAAGCATGTGGATGAGGGTAGAGCAGTGGATGTAATGTACATGGATTTTAGTAAGGCATTTGATAAGGTTCCCCATGGTAGGCTTATGCGGAAAGTCAGGAAGCATGGAACAGTGGGAAATTTGGCCAGTTGGATAGAAAACTGGCTAACCGGTTGAAGTCAGAGGTTGTTGGTAATTGGTAAATATTCAGCCTGGAGCCCAG
>NW_025135869.1:0-1187 GCF_004010195.1 Chiloscyllium plagiosum
CGGCAGCACTATCTGAACTATTGAGTGAGCACTATCTGATGTATTGAGGGAGAACTATCGGAAGTATTGAGGGAGCATTTTCTGAGGTATTGACTGAGAAATATCTGAGGTATTGAGTGAGCACTTTCTGAGGTATTGTGGGGTCACCTTCAGAGGCATTGAGGGAGCACTGTCTGAGGTCCTTAGGTAGCACTTTCTGAGGTACAGAGGAAGCACTTTCTGAGGCATTGAGGGAGCACAGTCTGAGGTACTGAGGGAGCACTTTCGGAGGTATTGGGGAGCACTGTCTGGGGTACTGAGGGAGCACTTTCTGAGGTACTGAGAGAGCACTTTCTGAGGTATTCGGGGAGCACTGTCTGAGGTACTGAGGGAGCACTTTCTGAGGTATTGAGGGATCATTATCGGAGGTATCGAGGGAGCACTTTCTTAGATATTGAGGGAGCCCTCTCTGAGGTACAGAGCGAGCACTATCTGAGGCACTGAGAGAGCACTTTCTGAGGTATTGGGGGAGCACGGTCTGAGGTACTGAGGGAGCACTTTCTGAGGTATTGAGGAAGCACTATCAGAGTTACTGAGGGTGAAGTATCTGAGGTATTGAGGGAGCACGTTCTGAGGTATTGTGTGAGAAATATCTGAGGTATTGAGGGAGCACATTCTGAGGGATTGTGGGGGCAACTTCAGAGGCATTGAGGGAGCACTGTCTGTGGTACTAAGGGAGCACCTTCTGAGGTACTGAGGGAGCACTTTCTGAGGCATTGAGGGAGCACTGTCTGAGGTACTGAGGGACCACTTTCGGAGGTATTGGGGAGCACTGTCTGAGGTACTGAGGGAGCACTTTCTGAGGTACTGAGAGAGCACTTTCTGAGGTATTGAGGGAGCACTGTCCGCGGTCCTGAAGGACCAGTTCTAAGGTACTGAGGAAGCACTATCAGAGGTACTGAGGGAGAATTATCCGAGGTACTGTGTGAGCATTTTCTGAGATATTGAGTGAGCACTTTCTTAGATATTGAGGGAGCACTTTCTGAGGTATTGTGGGAGCACTGTCAGAGGTACTGAGGGATCACTTTCTGACATACTGAGGAAGCACTATCTGAGGTATTGAGGGAGCATTATCGGAGGTATTGAGGGAGCACTTTCTTAGATATTGAGGGAGCACTAACTGAGGTACTGAGGGAGCACATTCTGAG
>NW_025135870.1:0-1187 GCF_004010195.1 Chiloscyllium plagiosum
TTAAATAATGGCACCGTGTTAGGAAGGGATCTTTCCCCTTTCTCCTTCCTGGGCCTCTCCATCTCCATTTCCGGCGACAGACTCAACGTGGACATCTACTTCACAACCACAGACTCCCACAGCTACCTGGATTACACCTCCTCCCACCCCCACTCCCTGCTTCCCAATTCCTCCGCCTCTGCCGCATTTGCTCCCAGGTGGACTAATTCCACGGTTGAACATCCCAGATGGCTTCCTTCTTCAATGACCACAGTTTCCCCTCCCACGTGGTTGACAATGCCCTCCAATGCATCTCCTCCAGTTCCTGCACCTCTGCCCTTGAACCCCACCTCTCCAATCACACCAAGGACAGAACCCCCATGTCCTCACCTTCTACTCCGCCACCCTCCGGATACAACGCATCATCCTCTGCCATTACTGCCACCTACAAACAGACCACACTACCAGAGATATATTTCCCTCCCCACCCCTATCTTCGTTCCGCAGAGACGATTCCCTCCGTGACTCCCTTGTCAGATCTACACCCCCCACCAACACACCCTCCCCTCCTTGCACCTTCCCTGGCCACTGCAAGAAGTGCAAAACCTGCACTCACACCTCCCCCCTCACCTACGTCCTCGGCCCCAAAGGATCCTTCCAAATCCAGCAGAGATTTACCTGTACTTCCACACACATCATCCACTGTGACCATTGCTCTCGGTGCGGTTTCCTCTATATTATGGAGACAGGGCGCCTAGTTGTGGAATATTGTAGAGAATATCTCTGGGATACATGCACTAATCAGCCCCCCCCAGTTGTGGAAATTGCAGAGAATATCTCTGGGATACATGCACTAATCAGCCCCCCCCCCCCCCCACTCTGTGGCTGAACACTTTAACTCCCCCTCCTACTCTGCCAAGTATATGCAAGTCCTGGGCCTCCTCCACTGTGAAACTCAAGCCACCTAATACCTGGAGGAAGAACACCTCATCTTCCACCTTGGGAACCTCCAACCACATCGGATCAATGTACATTTCACCAGTTTCTTCATTTCACCTCTCCCCACTTTATCCCAGATCATCTCCAACAACAGAGAATCAAACCATCATGCTTTGATGTTCAATGGGGTTACCGTTGCTGAATCCTCTCCTGTCAACATCTTGGGGTTACCATGAGACCAGAAACTGAATTGTACCAGTGATACAAAT
>NW_025135871.1:0-1187 GCF_004010195.1 Chiloscyllium plagiosum
GGGAGTTTAAGGAGAGTTTACGTGTTACTGAGGTATATATCTGCAACAAATGCTGTGGTTGCGAAAACTATCAGATCGAATGGAACAGTTGGAGTGACATTTAGAGGCATGAGGAATTTATAAGAGCAAGGGGGTGTGATGGATGGCAGTTATAGGAATGGAGAAAAGTCACAGATACAGTCACATGCATGTGTTAACTCCAGGAAAGGTAAGAGAGGTAGGCAGGTAGTGCAGGAGCCTTCTGTGGCTATCCCTATTTCAAACAAGTATGCTCTTTTGAAAAATGTAGGAAGTGATGGATTCTCAGGGGAATGTAGCACAAACAGCCAGGTTTCTGGTATCGAGACTGGCTCTAATGCAATGATGGGTATGCTGGGTTCCAAGACATGTGTGCCGTGTTAGGGGACTCTTTAGTCCAAGGTACAGACAGACATTTCTGTGGCCAGCAGCAAAAGATCAGAATGGTGTGTTGCGTCCCTGGTGTCAGGATCAAAGATGATTCAGAGAGGGTATAGAACGTTCTCAGGGGGAGAGGGACCAGCAGGAGGTCATCGTACACATTGGAACCAATGACATAGCAAGGGAAAAGTTTGAGATTCTGAAGGGAGAATACACAGAGTTAGGCAGGAATTTAAAAAGGAGGTCCTCGAGAGTAGTAATATCTGGATTACTCCTGCTGCTCTGAGCTAGAGCAGGTAGGAATAAGAGAATAGAGCAGATGAATGCATGGCTGAGGAGCTGGTATGTGGGAGAAGGATCCACATTTTTGGATCATTGGAAGCTGTTTTGGGGTAAAAGTGACCTGTGCAAGAAGGACGATTGCAACTGAATTGGAAGAGGACTAATATACTGACACGGAGATTTGCTAGAACTGTTTGGGAGGATTTAAACTAGTAAGGGTGGGGGGTTGGGACCCAGGGAGAGAGTGAGGAAAGAGATCAATCTGAGAGTGGGACAGTTGAGAAAAGAGGTGAGTCAAATAGCCAGGGAAAGGCAGGGACAAAGAAGAGAACAAGGTAGGACTGATAAATTAAACTGCATTTATTTCAATGCAAGGGGCCTAACAGGGAAGGCAGATGAACTCAGGGTATGGTTAGGAATGTGGGACTGGGATATCATAGCAATCACAGAAACATAACTCAGGGATGGAAGGTCTGGCAGCTTAATGTTCCAGGATACAAATACTA
>NW_025135872.1:0-1187 GCF_004010195.1 Chiloscyllium plagiosum
CTATTTTTCCAATCAGCCTACTCAGAGAGGTTACTACGCACCTCTGGAGCAAGTGGTGAAATAGCTCCACAGAGGCCAGTATCCCGTCACCAAGTCACCCTTTATTTACATGTGGAAGGTCTTTGACACTGATCCAGCTCCATCAAAGCCAGCTCTCAGATTAACAGGATGTCCAATACACTTGTTCTTCTTTTATTTCTTCCTTTGTTTTTCTTTTACCCCCCACACTACCACCTAAGTGCGGTAGTGCTTATTTTTTCCCCAGCACCCATGGTGTGTGACAAGCAGTGCCCTTCACATCAAAGGGCAATGCTGTGTGATCAAACAGTGAAGGGGAGGGCAGGGATTAAATCAAAATAGAGTTGGACAAGGAAATAATACATTCCACTCACTGCGGAGCCCACCTCTCCCTGAACAATTCCAGGGTGTTGGTGGACACCATGTGCTCCTTTCTCCAGAGACACCCAGGCTCTAACGTAACCGCAGAAGAGGGGCAGGCAGTCGGTCGATACTCCTGTTCTTATCTGTCAGCCAGAGTTCCCTGATTGGACCAGATTAACAGTCCATTTAGGTAAAAACAATGACTACAGATGCTGGAAACCAGAGTCTAGATTAGAGTGCTGCTGGAAAAGCACAAGCAGTTCAGGCAGCATCCGAGGAGCAGGAAAATCGACGTTTCAGGCAAATATAACAGTCAGTTTATATTCTGTACTTGGCTCGTTACAATCATTGCAGGTTGGATTTGAACCCAGGCTTCCCAGTTCAGGGGTAAGTACTGTACCTCTGCCCACAAGAATCAACTTTTTATAAAACCTATTTTTCTGAACAACCTATTTAGAGATGTTATTACACATCTCTGGATCAAGTAGGATTTGAATATGGGCCTTCCTGGCTTAGAGGTAGGGACACTATCATAAGAGCCCTTAGTTTGAAGAAGCAAGGGTATGCCCCTAAAAGGGTGCGTTTTCAGCATCTGCAATTCTTTAGGTTTTTTTTTTACATTATTCTCTGGCTGAGTTCAGATGTCACTTAGATATGGAGAGGACAGTAAGGGTTTTTCTTTAGGTAACCTACAGAAGTATTGGTAGGCTAATAATGACATAATTGCTATGCCACCTTGGGAAGTGGTGGCCTAGTTGTAATGTCACTGGCCTAATAATCCAGAGGTAAAAACAATGACTGCAGAT
>NW_025135873.1:0-1187 GCF_004010195.1 Chiloscyllium plagiosum
TTTCAAAGTCTGCGGGTGCCAACTTTTCTTTAGATTCTGAAAGTGGCAAGCAGAAGAAATTTAACTTTGTTTCCTTTCATGCAACAAAGATGTCATACAAACAAAAAGCAAAAGACCAATGTTTAAACTGAGAGAAGAACTCAATTTGTTTCACAGAGCTTTAGATTTTCTTTCAAAGAGATATGAGGTTTGTTCTCACTTGGACACTTCCCAGGTATTGCTCCAATATTACTCTCTTCATTCATATTGAATGATTATTCCCCAAAGAAAGGGATCAATACCAAGAATACTTTATTCTTCCAAACTGCTCTGAGATTGAATAAATTTGCTTTATCAGTAAAATGCCAAAGTGTCACAACAGTAAACAACATCAGTGACCACCAGTAATCCAAAGATGAAAAAGACATGAAGGGTTGAATCCCATACTCCAGTTACTGTGTTCTGTAGACCCTATGAATGTCCATCCAGACAGGCTTGAGGGACCTCAGACTGAAAAACAGTTCTGTGGGCAATGGAAAACCCCGTGAGAATAGCTCTGAAATATAGATTATGTGCTTAGATGATTACCCATAACAATATCTCTCCCCTCCTCACTTTCCATCATCATCACCCTCTTCCCATTAGCTACTTCCCCTTGTTTACTCCTCTTTCATTTTCTCCCTCTCCACTCTCACTCCTTCCTACCTATCTCAAACCTTCCTCACTCACTCTCTCTTTCCACCCCACCCGCTTCATTGCCCCACTCTCTTCCGCACCCCCTCACCCTCTTTCCCATACTGACTCTACGTATACTTCCTGCTGCCTCGGCAAAGTAGCCAATATAATCAAGGTCACCTCCCACTCCAGTTATACGCTCTTCTGTCAGGGTGAAGATATAAAAGTTTGAAAACATGTACCAGTAGATTGAAGACCAGCTCTCCCCTGCTATTATCAGGCTTATGAACAGACAACTCATACGTTAGAGTTGGTCTTTCTCTGCACCTGTAACACTATATTCTGCTTTCTATTCTCTTACCCTGACATAGTTATATAAAGTATGATTTGCCTGGTTGACATGCAAAACTATACATTTCACTGTACTTCAGTACATGTGACAGTAATAAAAATCAAATTAAACCCCTTTCATTCCCAAAGCCTTCACTTTCTTTCCCCAAACTCACTGTACTTCACCCTCTCTTGCACTCCCC
>NW_025135874.1:0-169 GCF_004010195.1 Chiloscyllium plagiosum
TTTGGCAGGCTTGCCTTTATCGGGCAGAGCACTCAGCCCAGGAGTTGGGACGCCATGTTACAGCTGTACAAGACATTGGTGAGGCCACATTTGGAGGACTGCATGCCATCCTGTTCACCCTGCTGTAGGAAGGAGGTTATTAAACTGCAAAGGGTGGGAAACAGATTGA
>NW_025135874.1:175-1187 GCF_004010195.1 Chiloscyllium plagiosum
CTGTACAGAGGGTTATAAAATCATAAAGGACATACATTTAAGATGAGATGGGAAAGATTTAAAAGAGACCTGAGGGGCAACTTTTTAACTCAGTGTGGTGGTTATATGGTAGGTGGGGAAGTGTTAGAGGTGAGTACAATTACAACATTTAAAAGACATTAGTATAGGGGTGAGGGTAGGAAAAGTGAAAATGGGCCTGGCTCAGTTTAGGAAAACTGGTCAGCATTAACCAGTTCGGCCGAATGGCCTGTTTCCTTGCTGTGCTAATGATCTAGATGAAAGAAATGAGGACATTCTGACTAAGTTTGCAGATGATACAAAGATAGGTAGAGGGACAGGTAGCATTGAGGAGGTGGGGAGGCTGCAGAAGGATTTGGACAGGTTAGGAGAGTGGGCAAAGAAGTGGCAGATAGACGACAATGTGGGAAAGTGTGAGGTGGAGGAATAGAGGCAGAGAGGCATGGACTGTTTTTGAAATGGGGAGAAAATTCAGAAATCTGAAGTGCAGAGAGACTTGGGAGTTCCCGTCCAGGATTCTCTCAAGGTAAACCTGCAGGTTGAGTCAGTAGTTAGGAAGGCAAATGCAATGATGGCATTTATTTTGAGACCGCTTCATTATAAAAGCAGGGATGTATTTCTGAGGCTCTATAAAACTCGGGTCAGACCACATTTGGAGAATTGTACACAGTTTTGGGCCCCATATCTCAGGAAGGATGTACTGACCCTGGAATGTGTTCAGGGGAGGTTCACGAGAACGGTCCCAGCGATGAAAAGCTTAACACATGAGGAATGTGTGAGGACTCTGGGTCTATACTCAATGGAGTTCAGAAGGATGAGGGGGTGGGGGATCTAATAGAAACTTACAGAATACTGAATGGCCTGGACAGAGCGGATGTTGGGAAGATGTTTCCATTTGGTCGGAGACTCTGGGACCCAATGGCACAGCCTTAGAGGAAAGGGAAGAGCTCTTAGTACAGGGATAAGGAGAAACTTGTTGAGCCAGAGAGTGGGG
>NW_025135875.1:0-1187 GCF_004010195.1 Chiloscyllium plagiosum
TTGTATTCAATGTCGGAACAGGCCTGAGGGGCTCGATTGCCGACTGATGCTCCTGGTTCTTATTCAGCCCTTTGAATGTGTTACACATAAATGAGTGAGGACTGGGGATCAGACAGGAATCAGGCACTCCAGATAAATCAGCCCTAGTCAGTTTGACAGAACAGCACTAGTGGAGTCACACAGTGACCTGTGCAGGGTCCACATCTCTTTACAATCTGTATCAATGATCAGGAGGAGTAGAACAAATGTACTGTAACCATGTATGCCGATTAAACTAAGATAAAAAGGAAACTACATTATCAAGGGCAGGTGGAGAGTCTGTAATTGGATATGGACAGGTGAAATTAATGGATAAACGTTTAACAAATAGGATTTAAGGTAATATATAGTCTGTCATTTTCTTTAGGAAGAATGGTAGGTAATATGTTGCTGAAACGGAAAAATACTACAGGACTTAGTGATGCAGTGTGTGTACTGGGGGTTCATTCTGACCCCAATCAGACACGGAAAGTGTTGCTCCATCGTGCTGATGTTCCCAGGGACCCCATTGCTCTCAACCACCATATATATCCTCCGACTCCAAATGGTGACATTAACGTCGGCATACTGGGAGATGGTGGAGCTGTCACCCACTCCTGCCTGGAAAGTTCCAGATCATAGAAGCTGAATGAAACAGTGAGCATAACAGCCCCTGGCAGCACTTTCCACCCCTGGTGTGAAGATGTAGGTCGTGTTGAACGAAATGACACCACTCTGTGACCAGCTCCTTGTTCAATCAGGGTCCCCTCACATTCTGCTCCTGAGTTAAATGTAACTTGGGAAGCTGTTCCTGGAAAACCGGTGTGTATACAGCAGATCACTTTCCCCACACACACTCACTCCGTGGTTTCAGATATTCCTCTCTGTGCAGCCTCTGCTCCATTTGTTGTTCGTGTTGCAGACCCAGATGCTGTAACTATAGTCCCCATGCTCCATCCAGTGTTGGGTCACCAAATCCTCAGGTGTCCCTGAATGTCTGAGGCGGGTCACAGCACAACCTCCAGAAAACCATCCCCAGCCCCTCCACTAACTTTTCAATAACCGGAGTCAGTCAGAAGCCCCTCAGCTACAAGTTAGATGCCTGTTCTTTTACAGTAATACTCGAGAGTTTTCCACGTGTCACTGACCACACAATCATCTGAGAAGGA
>NW_025135876.1:0-1187 GCF_004010195.1 Chiloscyllium plagiosum
GGAACCTTATCAAATGCCTTACTAAAGTATATGACATCTACATCCCTTCCCTCATCAATCAACTTTGTCACCTCCTCAGGGAATTCTATTAGGTTTGTGAGACATTATCTTCCCTGCTCAAAACCATGTTGCCCTTCACTGATATGCCCATTTTCATCCAAATGGGAACATATCCTATCCCTCAGTATCTTCTCTAGAAACTTCTCTACCAGTGACATCAGGCTCACAGGTCTGTAATTACCTGGATTATCCCTGCTACCTTTCTTAAACACGGGGCCAACATTAACAATTCTTCAGTCCCTCCTGGACCTCATCCATGTTCAAGGATGCTGCAAAGATATCTGTTAAAGCCCCAGCTATGTTTTCTCTTGCTTCCCTCAGGAACACGGAATAGATTCCATCCAGACCTGGGGACTTCTCCATTTTAATGCCTTTTAGAATACCCAATACTTCCTCCTTCTGCCAACTTGACCAAGAGTAATCAAAAGCCTATCCCTAATCTCAGCATCCACCATGTCCCCTTCCTCGTTGAATACCGATGCAAAGTACTCATTAAGAATCTCACTCATTTTATCTGACTCCACGCATAATTTTCCTCCTTTGTCCTTGAGTGCACCAACCCTTTCTGTAGTTATCCTCTTGCTCCTTATGTATAATAAGAGGCTTTGGGATTTTCCTTCACCCTGTTTGCTAATGATATGATCCCCTTTAGCCCTCTTAATTCCTCCTTTCAGATTCTTCCTACATTCCTGATATTCTTCCAAAGCTTAACCTGTCTTCAGTTGCCTAGACCTTACATATGCTTCCTTTTCCTCTTCGCCCATCTCACAATTTCATCTGTTTCATAATCTTGTCATTTCTATCCCTCTTTTTCACAGCAGCATGTCTCTCCTGAACTCTAGTCAATCTCTCCTTAAAAATCTTCCACATGTCAAATGTGGATTTACCTTCAAACAACTGTTCCCAACCTACATTCTCCAGCTCCTACCGAATTTGGTATCTTTGGCCTTCTCCCAGGTAAGCATTCCACCTTTCGGCAACTACCACCCTCCATGTAAGTAACCTCCAGTGCCACTTGTTCTCTTATGAACTCTTCTCAAGATATCACTATTTATTTCCCCAATATTCCGTATCTTTCTGCACAGCAAACACTTGTGCAAAATATTGGTGTGATCCCACCCGCCTCC
>NW_025135877.1:0-1187 GCF_004010195.1 Chiloscyllium plagiosum
TACCAGGGTCAGAGCCGCGTGTACCTAAAACTGATGACAACCCATTTAAAGCTACCACACTTGACTACCCATTTACATTGCAAACAGCAGGACTAACATCTGATAGAGAGGACGAAATTATAACAAAGCAAACAGATCAGATCGAAGCTCTGCAGTGCTGCCACAGCCAGTTAGAAATGGAGTTGAACTATGAAACAACTGACGAAAGAAGAGGACTCCACAAATATTTTTTTTAAATGATCAATGGGATTAGTGTGTCGCTGGGTAGGTCATTATTTATTGACAGGAGGGTAGTTAAGAGTCAAACACATTACTGTGGGTCAGGAGGTACAAGTAGGCCAGAGCAGGAATGAATGGCAGTTTCCTTCCCGAAAGGGCATCTGCGAACAAGATGGGTTTCCCACACAATTAGCAACTGTTTCATGATTATCATTAGACTCTTAATTCCAAACATTTATTGGATTTGAATTCCACCATTTGCTGGGGCAGTATTCGAACTCAGGTCACATGAGCATTGCCTGGGTCGCTAGACTAACAGCTAAAATACCAGTAGGTTATTACTTTGCCATTCCCCGAAAGAATGGAAATTTGCTGCACATCACGGTAAAAGACAGTATGCAATGTCTGCACCATCCTCAGCCAGAAGTGTTCCTTAGATGATGCCCACAGAATCACAGATGCCAGTCTCCAACCAATTCGATTCGCTGCACCTCACATGAAGAAAGAGCTGAACACAGTAGGTACGAAAAAGGCATTGGGCCCTGACCCCATTCTTGCAATAGGACTGAAGACTTGTGCTGCATAACAAGCCGTGACCCTGGGGAAACTGTTTCATTCCAGCTCCAACTCTGACATCTCCCTGGCAACGTGGACAATTCCTCAACTATGTCCAGTCTCTTAAGAGAAGAATCATTACAATCTGACAATTTACCACCCCCTCAGTCCCATCACGATAGACAAAATGGTGTGAGTTATTTTTGACAGAGCTGTCAAGCAGCACAGAAATTATCTGCTCAGTGTGGTTTCCGATTGGGCCCCATGTGGAAATGGTGCTGTTGCGGAAATGTCACTTGATTACCAATCCCGACCAGGCTAATGCTCTGGCAGCTTGTGGAAGTTCATATCAACTAGTAAGATATCAAAATCTAAAATCCGCTGTCAGTAACAGTGACCTTGAAGCCAATGTC
>NW_025135878.1:0-239 GCF_004010195.1 Chiloscyllium plagiosum
CTATTTTTATTGTTTACCAATTGAAAGGATACATTAAGTCAGTGGGGCGGTGTCCTTTCTCACTGGCCCCTGTGTTGAAGTAAATCTTGAAAATGTGTTCATGGAAGCCTCTGTGGGATGAAGTTGTAGAAAACAGCACTACCCTCAGTCTGTTATCACAGTGACAGGTTTCTTCATTGCTGAAACATGAACTGAAATGAGAAAGTCCTGAATGAACTGATTAATGAGTGAATTTGATT
>NW_025135878.1:286-1187 GCF_004010195.1 Chiloscyllium plagiosum
ATCCGGTTCCATATAGAATACACCATTAATGTAGACCATAACAGGATGAAATTGGCCGAGATCACAAACAGTAAAATGGAAGTTTTCTTTGTATTTCTCATTTCTTGGCCGAACTGAGCGCCCCCATTGGTGTGAGCGCAGAGTCTCCTGCGGGCTCTGCTTGTCACTAAAATGTGTCTGATGGTGAAAACGTTGAACAACAATATTAGGAGAAAAGGGAGAGCTGGCGTTAGAATGTAGTGGAGCAACTCGATTGTTCCCCAGATACGGGAGTATCGAACTTTTTTCTTCATGCAACAAAACCAGGGAATGTTCTTCAGCACATACTCACCTGTGAGAATAAAATACCAGAAAATGTTCTTTAAGCAGCTTAGCAAAGTTACTATTCCCAAAACCAAAGCCGCCGTTCTCTCACTGCAATATTTACTTTTCATCTTCTGGCAAGAAATGGCCACAAACCGATCAAAGGTGAAAGTGACTGTAAACCAGACAGAACAGTCAGTAGTTGTATAAAGCAGGACTGCGTGGATATTACACACGGGGATGGAGCGCCTCAGGAAATAAAATTCTTCCCGATAAACAATGGGAATGTGCCTCAATATCAGGTCGAGAACAATAACCAATAGATCCGCCACTGCCATGGACCCCAGGTAACGTCTGACACATGGAGACAATCCACAATCTTTATAAAGCAGAACGTAGGTCGTCACTAAGTTAACTTGAGGAAGGAAAGCACACAAATTATACGTCACCCTCGAGACAAAATAAGCAGATTAATTGAAGTCAGAGTGAGATTTTCAAATGAGTCACGTTATTCAAAAATATATTGACATAATTGGATCTGAAATTTTGAAAAAGGTAGTTTTTCAGTTTATGCCACGAATCTGATGTAAACCACAAG
>NW_025135879.1:0-1187 GCF_004010195.1 Chiloscyllium plagiosum
TCCCTGATGTGGACGTTTACATTACCTCTAGACATACTGTCACGGCCAAACCTGGTCTTTGGGTCAGTGACGGAATTGGTAACACGCCTGACGTCGAGTTAGGGGATTAACGGTTCCCATTTAAAATCACGAGGATGTAGCGTGCTCGTCCATTCCTGTTGTCTGTCAGGAACGGAAGGGTTTGGGTTTTCGAATTTACAGCTTCTTTCGCCCACTTCAAATTCTAGCTCAGATCAACGTCTCCCATTGTCTGTAGGCTTTGGTTTAACCAAAAGCTGCCTTTTGGCGGTTGAACTTGCATGTTGGAGCGGACAGCTGAAGTGAAGCACAAGGAGCTGGTCACATCCTGAGAACTCTGCCATTCTCGGGGAATGTGTCTGTGTGTCTCTTTCTGTCGGAGACACGACGTGGGTAATAACACAGTGTGACTATGTCAAACTTCAATCCCATTGTTGTGTCATCTAAGATCAAAGCGAGAACCTCACTGCCATTTGCACTGGAAACATCAGAACACATAAGGTTATGGACCAAAGCTGGAAACTGGGAATAGAATAGATGAATGTCTTTAAACCAGACTGCACCATGGGCCAATTGGGCTTTTCCATTCTGCAAAACTTAAAGACGAGTAGAAAACAATCTGCAGTGAAACTGATCAGAAATGAAAGGGAAAAGCCGTTTCATTGAGAATAAGTGCAAGAGCGTCTGTCTTCATTCAGTGTAATGTTGTAGTTAGGATTTGGAGTCTTCATTCAGTGTAATCTCGTAGTGAGGATTTGGAACTAGAACTGCCATGGCATTAGTTCTAATTTCGGACAGGGAATGAATGTTTTATTGTGCAAATATATCGTGGTACCAGTATTTCTGACCACTGGTCCGATCCTGGTAATGCTTGGTTTTGTGCCAGGTTATCAAAAATCAAAAAGATGCAGGTTTTGGAAATCTGAACTAAAATCGAGAATTGATAGAGAAACCCGCTGCACCTGGCAACATCTGCAGAGAGAATCAGATTTTTTTTAGAGCGACAGAAGCAGGTTAGTTATTGATTTATAGATTATACTGTTGGGAAAATGATAATCTTACCTGTCGAATCATTGCATTTATCAAAATCACTCTTGAGCTTACAAATGTCGAATTTACAATCTTAAAAGAACTTAATAAGTTGTCAAGCTACTTTCCTTTTCCTGAGC
>NW_025135880.1:0-1187 GCF_004010195.1 Chiloscyllium plagiosum
TGGGAAAAACTCTCTGGCTATCAACTCTATCTACGCCTCTCATTATCTTGTATACCTAAATTAGGTCCCCTCTCTTCCTTCATTTTTCCAATGAAAAAAAATCCGAGCTCAGTCAATCTCTCTTCGTTAGATAAGCCTTCCATTCCAGGCAGCATTCTGGTAAACCTCCTCTGAACCCTGTCCCAAGCATCCACATCTTCCCTATAATAGGGCGACCAGAACTGGACGCCGTATTCCAAGTGTGGTCTAATCAAAGTTTTATGAAGCTGCAACAAGATCTCACGACTCTTAAACACAATCCCCCTGTTAATGAAAGCGAAAACACCATATGCTTTCTTAACAACCCTTTCCACTTGGGTGGCCATTTTAAGGGATCTATTCGCTTCGCATTTATCCAGGTTGAACTCCATCTGCCACCTCTCAGCCCATCTCTGCATCCTGTCAATGTCACGCTGCAGCCTACAACAGTCCTCTATACCGTCAACGACACCTCCATCCTTCGTGTCATCTGCAAACTTGCTAACCCATCCTTCCATCTGCTCATCCAATTCATTAATAAAAATATCAAAGAGGCCCAAGGACAGAGCCCTGTCGAGCATCACTCACCACTGACTTCCAGGCAGAATACTTTCCTTTGACTAACATTCGCTGACTTTTGTCGAGCAGCCAATTCAGTATCCAGACAGCCAAATTTCCCTGTCTCCCATTCCTCCTGACCTTCTGAACGAGCCTACCATGGGGAACCTTATCAAATGACTTACTGAAGTCCAGATGCACAGCATCCACCGTTCGACACTCATCAACTTGCCTAGTAACATCCTCAAAGAACTCAATAAAATTTGTGAGGCATGACCAGCCCCTCACAAAGCCGTGCTGACTGCATGTAAACAACTCCAGATGGTCATAAATCCTATCCCTCAGAATCCTTTCTTACACCTTGCAGACGACAGACGTGAGACTGACTGGTCTCTAATCGCTGGGGATTTCACTATTTCCTCTCTTGAAGAGAAGAATTACATTTGCCTCCCTCCAGTCCTCAGGTACGATTTCGGTGGAGAGCGAGGATGCAAAGATCTTCGCAAGCGGCGAAGCAATTACAGTTCTCCCTTCCCAGAGCAGCCGAGGACAAATCTAGTCTGGCCCTGGCGACTTGCCAATCTAATGTTTGCCAAACTTTTCAGCACATC
>NW_025135881.1:0-1187 GCF_004010195.1 Chiloscyllium plagiosum
GTCTGTCTGTGTGGGTGAGGAAATAGAGAGTGTATGTGTGGCATTGTGGTGTAATAGATGCCGGTGAAATTGTGTTGGCATGAGTATGAGTGTGGGTGTTTGAGTGAGCCTGAGTGACAACGAAATTCTCTCACAAGACTCTCTCTCTCAGACTCACATATTCCCACATCACACTCATTTGCACATCTCCTTCCAGGCGTCCACTCCATCAAACTCGTGCACACACGCACTCACACATTCCCCACCTCTCTATCACTCTCACTCTCTCAGACATTATCTCTCTGTGTTTTTGTCTCATTCTGTCCCGTCCTCACAAGTATGCATGCGCACATATGGGACTGTGGTGTGAATTTGCATTTGCAGAATCTTATTCGTAATTGCTCAAAGCAAGTTAGACAATTCAATGCACTCTGTCTGTGGGAGGTTGTGGGAGATTATAAAATAGCAAGTGTGATCCCACAGTTTCAAAAGGAGATGGGCGAGAAACGGGTTACTACAGCGAGTTAGCTCAACTTCAGTCGTGGCAAAAATGCTTGAATGTACCATCAATGGACAGAAATCAAATATTGGGAATAAAATGGCATTTATCTGATTCGCCATCAATGGCTTGTAGTGTGCCTCAGGGATCAATGTTGGGACCATAACCGCTTGCATTTTAAGGAGATAATTTGAAGTTCTGCACCAAGTGTGATGTGTCAAAGGTCAGAGCGGACACGAAGATGATCTTATCCACGCTGCTGGTTGCACCATAGATGAGGCATTTAATCAGCTGGTCACACCGAAGGTGCATTTAGAGATTAGTTGGGTGATCACAAGGAAAGCCAAAATGAGTGTAGATGACCAGAGGGGTGTCGGTGTCCATGTACAATGACCTGGAAAGTTGTCAATTACATTTATGTAGTTGTTAAGAAGGCATATGGTGTGTTAGCTTTTATTGGTGGAGCTATGTGTTTCAGAGCAACGAGGTCATGCTCCAGCTGTACAAAACTCTGATGCCGCCTCAATTGGAATATTACGGACAGTTCTGTTCGCCCAATTCCATGAAGATCGTGGAAGTATTGTATATGGTGCAGAGAAGATTTACTGGGATGTTACCTGATATGAAAGGAATGTCTTAGGATCAAAGGCTGATGCTATTGAGTCTGTTTTTTTTTGGAGTGGAAAAGGTGGAGGGGTGAATTAATAGA
>NW_025135882.1:0-1187 GCF_004010195.1 Chiloscyllium plagiosum
CCCGTGTTTAATACTGGGAACAGCAGTCCCCGTGTATATTACAGGGAACAGCATAACCCGTGTATAATACAGGGAACAGCAGTCCCTGTGTATAATACAGCGAACAGCAGTCCCCGTGTATAATACAGGGAACACCAGCACCTGTGTATAATACAGGGAACAGCAGCACCCGTGTTTAATACTGGGAACAGCAGCACCCGTGTATAATACAGGGAACAGCAGTCCCCGTGTATAATACAGGGAACAGCAGTCCCCGTGAAAAAAACAGGGAAAAGCAGTCCCCGTGTATAATACAGGGAACAGCAGCTCCCGTGTATAATACAGGGAAGAGCAGTCCCCGAGTCTAATACAGGAACAGCATTCCTCGTGTATAATACAGAGAACAGCAGTCCCTGTGTATAATACAGAGAACAGCACACCCTGTGTATAATACAGGGAACAGCAGTCACCATGTATAATACAGGGAACAGCAGTCCCTGTGTATAATATAGACAGCAGCTGGACCTGTGTCTAACATAGAGAACAGCAGTTGTTGTGTATAATGTAGAGAACAGTAGTCTGTGTGTATAATATAGAGAAAAGCAGCAGCTGTGTATAATACAGAGAACAGCAGTCCCCGTGTATAATATGGACAACAGCAGGCCCTGAGTATCATGTAGAGAGCAGCAGTAGCTGTGTACAATGTAGAGATCAGCAGTTCCTGTCTATAATGTAGAGAACAGCAGTTACTCCGTATAATATGTTCCAGCAGTTGCTTTGTCTATTCTCGAGAACAGCAGGATATAGTATAGAGAACAGCAGTCTCCGCGTACAATAAACAGAACAGCTCTCCCTGTGTTTAATACAGAGAACAGCAGTCCATGTGAAAATATAGAGAACAACAGTCACTTTGTATAATGCGGAGAACATGAATCCCTGTATTTAATATAGAGAACAGTCCGTATGTATAGTATAGAGAGCAGCAGTCAATCTGTCTATTAGCAGCACATGTGTATAATATGGAGAACAGCAGTTCTTGTGTCTATTATAGAGAACAGCAATTCCTGTGTCTAATTTCGAGAACAGCAGTCCCTGTGTATAATATAGAGAATAGCAGTCCCTGTGTCTCATATAAAGAATAGTAGTCTCTGCGTATAATATAGTGAATAGCAGAGTCTGTGTATAATATAGAGAATAGCAGTCCCTGT
>NW_025135883.1:0-1187 GCF_004010195.1 Chiloscyllium plagiosum
GAAGTAACAAGACAAGTGAGTACTCAAAAGTGATTATGAAAGAGGAGGGCTAAATTTGATTGATTTTTCCTTTTCAGCAGGGGAGGATGAGGAGGGAACCAGGTACAGGTGTACAAGAGCATAAGGAATATGGAGAGGATGAACAGACAGCAGCTGTTTTCCTCAGTCAAAGGATTAAAAAAACAAAGGGACACGCTTTTGAAGTGAAAGGCAGGGGTTTGAGAGAGGATTTCTGGAATGCGTTTCGAACTGAGAGGGTGGTATGAATCTGGAATGCGTTGTCTTGGAGGGTGGTTGAGGCGGGTAACCTCACAAACGTTTAAAAAGCCTTTGGATGTGCACTTGCTGGCACAGACGTGATAGGCCTGTTTTTCATTGCATGATTGTGTGCAGTGGCAGCCATGGACACTCTGATATATTCTGAAGCAATAAGCAACGGAGTTGCTGCTTTGTTCCTTTGACTGGATTCAGTAAGTGGCGACATCACAAAACAACATCATCTCACGGAGCTTCAGCACTTACTCAATCACAGGCAGTCCAGCCATCTCAGGGAACATCCAGGGTAATTCATATGCTCAGTGCAAGCATTGTCCAATAATAACACTGATACTATTTTAGCTTTTTGCCACCATTATTATAGCTACAGCCATAGCATGAACACAGCTTTCCCCTCATTGTATACAGACCTCTAGCAAAAAGAGACGTATTTCTCTGAAGCATAATAAATTCTATCCCAGGTATTCACTTTGACAAACTGCAATGTTTCCTATTTTTGCTGCCAGTTGTTTATCACAGAATTCCCCAATCCACTCCACCTCAAACTCTTTCCCCTTTAATATATTCTTTTGCATTGTCTCCCTGATCTCACACACCTCACTCCCTCACATCCCCCACATTCTCCATCCTTAATTTGTTAATCCCTGAAAACCTGTACCTCGTCTTGATCATTTATTCCAACTCTCAACTCACATTTTGGACTGATTTAAGATGCAACCTGTCTTCTTTATACAGGTCCCATTTGTCATAGAACATAGAACATAGAAGAATATAGCGCAGTACAGGCCCTTCGGCCCTCGATGTTGCGCCGATCCAAGCCCACCTAACCTACACTAGCCCACTATCCTCCATATGCCAAGTCAATGCCCGCTTAATATCCCATAATGAGGAAGAGTCCACCACTGCTACTG
>NW_025135884.1:0-1187 GCF_004010195.1 Chiloscyllium plagiosum
GTGTTAACTACATCACTCTGTGAATTCCCAAAATAAGAACAACAAAAGACTGGAATTCTTAATTATTCCTTTGTGAATAACACCTGGAGAACAGGGAGGAAATCAAGGTTTGTTTCTGATATTCATAAATGATGATGGTGAGAATGTGGAAAATGGATGGCAGTGGAATGATAACTAATGTTAGGGATGACACAAAGATTAGATGGATGCTTCACAGTGATGAGGAAAGGGTTATGCTACAGGACGATATAAACAGATGATTTCTATATCCAGATGAATGGCCGATGAAGTTTAACACTGATAAATGTGAGATAATGCACATCTGAATTAACAAGACAAGTGAGTATTAAAACTTTGAAGGGCGAGGGCTAATCGTGCTCCTTTTGTCTTTACAGCAGGAAAGGTTGAGGAGGGAACATATTACAGGTATACAAGAGCATAAGGGATACGGAGAAAATGAACACTCAACAGCTGTTTTCTTTGCTCGAAGGGTTAAAAACATAGGGAAACGTTCTTAAAGTGAAAGGCAGGGGATGGAGAGAGAATTTGTGGAGTCTGTATTGAACTGAGAGGGCGGTACAGACATAGAATATAAAGCTCATATGTGTGGAAACAGGTCCTTCGGCCCAACAAATCCATACTGACCCTCCAAAGAGTAACCCATCCAAACACGTTCCTCCTATATTTACCCCTGACTAATGTACCTAACCTACACAACCATGAACACTTTGGGCAATTTAGCAAGGCCAATTCACTTAACCTGCACATCTTTGGATTGTGGAAGGAAACCGGTGTACCAAGAGGAAACCCACACGGACACGGGGAGAATGTGCAAAATCCATACAGGCAGTCACCCGAGGCTGGAATCAAACCTGGGTCCCCAGCGCTCTAAGGCAGGAGTGCTAACCAATATGCCGCCGTTCAGATCCTGGGGATATGTGCATGGAATACATTGCCGAGGCGGTTGATTGAGCAGGTAAGCTCATAAACTTTTTAAAAAGCCTTTGGATATGCACGTGGTGGTGCAGGCTCGCATTTTCATTCAATTATTCTATGTGGTGGCAGCCACGAACACACAGATATATTCTGAAGCAATAGCTAATGGCTGTTCCTGGTTTGTTCCATTAACTGTACTCAGTAAGTGAGCCTCCAGGGAAGTGCTGGTGTTATCTCCCACTTTCTATTTA
>NW_025135885.1:0-1187 GCF_004010195.1 Chiloscyllium plagiosum
TGAGTACTGGAATAGGGAGGTAATGTTGCTGCTTGACTGGACTTTGGTAAGGCAACTGTTGGAATATTGCGTGCAATTCTAGTCTCCCACCTATTGGAAAGATGCTGTGAAGCTTGAAAGGGTTCAGAAAAGATTTACAAGGATATTGCCATGGTTGGAGGATTTGAGATATATGGAGAGGCTGAACAGGCTGGGGCTGTTTTCCCTGGAGCGTCGGAGGCTGAGGGGTGACTTTATGGAGGTTTACAAAATTGTGAGGGGCATGGATAGGATAATAGACAAGGTGTTTTCCCTGGGATCAATGAGTCCTGAACTAGAGGGCATAGGTTTAGGGTGAGAGGGGAAAGATATAAAAGAGAACTAAGGGGCAACGTTTTCACGCAGAGGGTGGTACGTATATGAACTGAGCTGCAAGAGGATGTGGTGGAGATTGGTACAATTGCAACATTTAAGAGGCATTTGGATGGGTATAAGAATAGAAAGGGTTTGGAGGGATATGAGCTGGGTGCTGACAGGTGGGACTAGCTTGGGTTGGGATATCTGATCGGCATGGACGGGTCGGAGCGTAAGGTCTGCTTCCATGCTGAATATCGCTGTTACTCTACGACTCTATAAAAGAGTCTTCACTGCTCCCTGACGATGAGGGCACCACAGGTAGCACAACACTAAAGTGAAAGGGACTCCTTATTTCTTTGTGAGACCTGTTATTTTAAAACTGACCATCAAATCACTACCTCTTTTCAGAAATAACGAAAGAGTAATTAGGAATAAACATAAACCATTCCGGACTCCAAACCTGTCCCACATTGCCACTGACCCTTTCGAATTGAATATATATCAAACCCAGCCTCTGTTGCTGTCTCAGGAAGAGAGTACCTGATAACATAACACCACATGAGCATTCAAAATGTAGCAGAATGAGTCCATTCGGCCCATCGAGTCTGATAGGCCATTCAATCATTTCTTATATGTCCCTCAACGTCATTCTCCTGCCTTCCTCCGAGAATCCTTGATCGCCTTATAAATCCTGTCTGTGTGTGTGTGTGTGTCCCCATCTGCTTGTCACCTGTGTATTTGTGCATCTACGTCTGTCTTTCTGTGCATCAGCCTGTGTGTTGGATCTGTGTTTGTGTCTATTTGTGTGTAACTCTATATGTCTGTGTGTGTTTCTACACGTGAGTCTGCCT
>NW_025135886.1:0-1187 GCF_004010195.1 Chiloscyllium plagiosum
CACTGCAGCATTCCCTCAGCAGTGCAGCATTCCCATAGCATTGCAGCATTCCCTCCACAGTGCAGTATTCCCTCAGCAGTGTGGCATTCCCTCCACAGTGAAGCATTCCCTCAGCATTGCAGCATTCCCAGGTCAGTGCAGCATTCCCTCAGCATTGCAGCATTCCACATCAGTGCAGCATTCCGTCAGCAGTGCAGCATTCCCAGGTCAGTGCAGCATTCCCACCACATTGCAGCATTCCCACATCAGTACAGCATTCCTTCAGCTGTGCAGCAACCCCTCAGCATTGAAGCACTCCTTCAGCATTGAGCATTCCCTCAGCATTGCAGCATTCCCTCGGCATTGAGCATTCCCTCAGCAGTGCAGCATTCCCTCCACAATGCAGCATTCCATCCACATTGCAGCATTCCCTCAGCAATGCAGCATTCCCTCCACATTACAGCATTCCCTCACCATTGCAGC
This sequence comes from Chiloscyllium plagiosum, assembly GCF_004010195.1. NCBI lineage: Eukaryota > Metazoa > Chordata > Chondrichthyes > Orectolobiformes > Hemiscylliidae > Chiloscyllium > Chiloscyllium plagiosum. Next base: position 463 of record NW_025135886.1, read on the forward strand.
ATTCCCTCAGCATCGCAGCATTCCCTCAGCAGTGCAGTATTCCTTCCACATAATAGCATTCCCTCAGCATTACAGCATTCCCACATCAATGCAGCATTCCCACAGCAGTCCGGCATTCCCACATCAGTGCTGCATTCCCTCAGCATTGCAGCATTCCCTCAGCATTGCAGTATTCTCTCAGCATTGCAGCATTCCCAAGTCAGCACGGCATTCCCTCCACATTGCAGCATTCCATCAGCAGTGTAGCATTCCCACATTAGTGCTGCATTCACTCTACATTGCAGCATTCCCTCAGCATTGCAGCATTCCCTCAGCATTGCAACATTCCCTCAGCAGTGCAGCAATCCCACGTCAGTGCAGCATTCCTTCCACATTGCAGCATTCCCTCCACATTGCAGCATTCCCACATTAGGGCAGCATTCTCCCCACATTGCAGCATTCCCTCAGCATTGCAGCATTCCCACATTAGGGCAGCATTCTCTCCACATTGCAGCATTCCCTCAGCATTGCAGCTTTCCCTCAGCATTGCAGCATTCCCATATCAGTGCAGCATTCCCACCACATTGCAGCATTCACTCAACAGTGCAGCATTCCCACAGCAGTGCAGCATTCCCTCCACAATGCAGCATTCCCTCGGCATTGCAGCATTCCCTCAGCATTGCAGCATTCACTCCACATTGCAACATTCCCCAGGCATTGCAGCATTCCCTCTGCCATGCAGCATT
>NW_025135887.1:0-1187 GCF_004010195.1 Chiloscyllium plagiosum
CTTTGGGACCTGTACAAACTCTAGTGCCTGCTCTGCACGTCATAATCGTCTTCGTCGGCAGTGTTTCTCTCTCCAAGTTTCCAAGTCGGTTCATATTATCACCCTTGGTTTCAATGCGAAGAAGGCAATGCTGTGATAATCTGATGTTGTTCAGCAGATATACTGCAACAAGTTAAGGAAAGACTGATGGTAACATGAGCTCGTTTTGAGCTGCGCTGATGTGTTGGCAGCAAGAAAAGCATCGTTCAATTCACCTCATTCCGGATGACGGGCTCGAAATGACCAGTGGTATCTCGCTGAATTAGTTCAGGCTCTGGAATTTAAAAAAAACTTCAAATATGAAAGTACAATGAAAGGAGATGGTTCACAGAGTGGGGAATTCCAAGTGAAACAGTGACGGTGATTATGTTTGCTGATTTTTCACCTTGTGAATGCTGTTTCCTTGATGTGGACGTTTACATTACCTATAGACAAACTGTCACAGCCAAACCTGGTCTTTGGGTAAGTGACGGAATTGGTAACACGCCTGACGTCGAGTTAGGGGATTGTCGGTTCGCATTTAAAATCACGAGGATGCAGCGTGCTAGTCCATTCCTGTTGTCTGTCAGGAACGGAAAGGTTTGGGTTTTTGAATTTACAGTTTCTTTCGTCCACTTCAAATTCTAGCTCAGAGCAACGTCTCTCATTGTCTGTAGAACTGGCTTTGGTTTAAACAAAAGCTGTCTTTAGGCGGTTGAACTTGCATGTTGGAGCGGACAGCTGAAGTGAAGCACAAGGAACTGGTCAAAACCTCAGAACTCTGCCACTCTTGGGGAATGTGTCTGTGTGTCTCTTTCTGTGGGAGACACGACGTGGGTAATAACACAGTGTGACTATGTCAAACTTCAATCCCATTGTTGTGTCATCTAAGATCAAAGCGAGAACCTCACTGCCATTTGCACTGGAAACATCAGAACACATAAGGTTATGGACCAAAGCTGGAAACTGGGAATGTCTTTAAACCAGACTGCACCATGGGTCAAATGGGATTTTCCATTCTGCCAAACTTGAAGACGAGTAGAAAACAATCTGCAGTGAAACTGATCAGAAATGAAAGGGAAAAGCAATTTCATTGACAATAAGTGCAAGTGCGTCTGTCTTCATTCAGTGTAATGTCGTAGTGAGGATTTGGAACTAGAACTGCCATG
>NW_025135888.1:0-1187 GCF_004010195.1 Chiloscyllium plagiosum
TACGGATGTTTGTAAAACTTAGGAACTCTGACTGATTTGTGGCTGGAGTTTATTTTATCATGGTATGGATTTGACACATTAACCCTCCGTTCCCACTACTACAGAAGCTGTTGGAACTGTTCAGTGTTTCCAGCGGCTTCTGTAATTATTTCAGGTTCCTGACGGGAGCAGTCTCTCACTTTTCGAACAAAACAAACTCATCCTTGTGCTGCAACCAATATTTCAATAAGAAATGGGAAGCAGCAGAGGGGAAAGCTTCCGAGATGCCGAGCAATGCTGCCCGGTTCCACACTGCAATTCACAGGAACCATCGCCAGGAAAAGCAAGGAGCAATCTGGCAGATCCGATTTTATCCCGGTGGCCTTCCTTTAAAAACGGATTTACAATTTCAATGGCCGGGAATCGAACCCGGCTTGGAAGGCAGCTATACTCACCACTATCCCACCATCGCCCTGCTAGCAGCCCCCTCCCCATTCCCAAACACCCTTAACAAGGCCGTGATCAACACCAATTGGATTGGGGCTGAAATCCAAACAAGAAATTGCTGGGGAAGCTCAGCAGGTCTGACAGCACCAGAATTTGGGCAGCAAAGTCGAACCATGGTCCCAGGTTCAATTCCAGCCTCGGGCGACTGTCTGTGTGGAGTTTGCACATTCTCCCCATGTTTGTGTGGGTTTCTTCCGGGTGCTCCGACTTCCTGCCACAGTCTAAAAATGTGCATGTTAGGCGAATTGGCCTTGGTAAATTATCCATAGTGATTAGTCAGAGGGAAATGGGCCTGCGTGGGTTACTCTTCGGAGGGTCCATGTGGACTGGTTGGGCTGAATGGCCTGTTACCACACTGTAGGGAATCTCATCTAATCTCATCAGAAGCCATCAGTTCTGAACCAAATCCAAAGGGATTGGGAATTTGGTTCAGTAAACATCTAAGAGCTCAGGAAATGTGAGCAGGAGGAGAGTATACAGCCTGTTTAAACTGTTCAGTCTGTTCTGGCAGTCAATCCAATCAGAGCTGGTTTGAGATTTCAAGTCCGGTTTCCTACCCACTCCCCATATCCCGTGACTCCCTGAGACCCCGGCAATCTGTCTATCCCAATCTGAAATGTACTCAGTGCGGGAGCATCCACAATCCTCAGGGAGAGAGAATATTAAAAACTCAGAGGCCTTAGAATGAAGCGCTGTCTCCT
>NW_025135889.1:0-1187 GCF_004010195.1 Chiloscyllium plagiosum
AAATGGAATTGCCGGATGTTTTTCGCATATAGCAGGATTCCCGATGATGCACACCAGAGTCCCCATGTCAAACGGGTGAATCAGAGGTATTGATAGACAACTCACGCCATTAATGTTGCGGTGTGAACGTGCCCAGTGGAATATGTTAATTAAGACAACTGAACTGGCCCACTGCAGCCACAGACAATTCATTCAGAAGCAGGCAGCCACTCTCATCATCTTCAGGTCTCCAAGTAGAACGATAGAATGACATCTCGGATAAAGGTGGTCCCCTTGATAGACTTTTCAATGTACCCTCCCCATCACCATTTCTCACTGCTAACCAATCATATCAAAATATCCCGTGTTTACTGAGAGCAATGTTGTCACTGGGAAAATCAGAGAGCAGACCATCAGGGAGATGGAGCAACACTTCGGATGTCTGAATAAGAGAGTGGGCCCTCCAGTACACACTGCATCACTAACTCCTGTAATCGCTTTCCATTCCAGCAACATACTCTCTTCCAATCTTCCAGAAATCAAAAGGCAGGTGAGATATCATGCTCCATTCCAGCTGCCAAACAATAATCAATTGATGTTACTGGTTGCGTCCATTGGCAGCGCCTCCACTTTGTCTTGACAATATAATTTCCTGCCTAACGAAGAGTCATCAGCAAACTCAACATCTTTATTGTTTTCGACTCCTCCTGATCACTGATATTGATTGTAAATAGTGTGGCCGCAGCACTCGTCACTGTGTCACTGCAATTAATTTGTGTTAAACTGACAAAAAAATTAATTTATCTACAATTTATCCCTGCTCCTGGCTCAGTAACCAGTCCTCACACTATTCCTGTGTAGCAACTTTGAAAGGCTAAATGTTCCCTTCCATTTCCTGTGTAACAGGTTTGAGAGATTAAAATATCTACTCCAATTGATGAGTAACAGCGTCGAATGACTGGAAGGCCTCATTCTGTTCCTGTTTAAAACTCTTGACGGATTTAATACCCTGCTTCAGTATAGGTGCAGTTTTGAATGGTGTGGAACATTTTGGAACAATCAATGAACAACCTACTTTTGACGTTATGATGGAGGAAGGCCATTGATGCCACAGCTATTGACAGACAACAGCGCAGTTTCCATTTGTTCCGTCGTCTGGACGCATGTACTACGTAACAGGATATAGTGCCACATTACACAGAGGTCGG
>NW_025135890.1:0-1187 GCF_004010195.1 Chiloscyllium plagiosum
TCCTAGCAGCATTGACCAACACTGCGTGAACTCCTGTCCTAGCATCATTGACCCACACTGCATGAACCTCCGTCCAAGCAGCAAACATCCACACTGCATGAAACCCCATCATAGCAGCATTGACCCACGCTGCATGAACTCCCATCCTAGCACCATTGGCCCACACCGCATGAACTCCTGCCGTAGCACCGTTGACCCACACAGCATGAACTCCCGTCCAAGCAGCATTGACCCAATCTGCATGAACTCCTGTCGTAGCACCATCGACCCACACTGCATGAACTCCCATCCTAGCTCGATTGACCCACACTGCATGAACTCTTATGCTAGCATCATTGACCAACACTGCATGATCCCCCATCCGAGCAGCATTGACCCACACTGCGTGAACTACAGCCCTAGCAGCATTGCCCGACACCGCATGATCTCCCGTCCTAGCAGGATTGACCCACACTGCATGAACACGCGTTCTCGCAGCATTGACCCACACTGCATGAACTCCCGTCCTAGCAGCATTGCCCGACACCGCATGATCTCCCGTCCTCGCAGGATTGACCCACACTGCATGAACTCCCGTCCTAGCAGCATTGACCCACACTGCATGACCTCCCGTCCTACCAGCATTGACCCACACTGCATGAAGTCCCATCCTAGCAGCATTGACCCACACTGCATGAACTCCCGTCCTAGCAGCATTGACCCAGACTGCATGAATTCGTATCCTAGCACCATTGACCCACACTGCATGAATTCCTGTCCTGGCAGCATTGACAAATACTGCATGATCCCGCATTCTAGCACCATTGACCCACACTGCATGAACTCCCCACCTCGCAGCAATGACCCACACTGCTTGACCTCCCGTCCTAGCAGCATTGACTCATACAGCATGAACCCCCGTCCTAGAAGCGTTGACCAACACTGCATGAACCCCTGTCCTAGCACCATTGATCAACACTGCATGAACTCCCGTCCTAGCAGAGTTGGCCCACACTTCATGAACTCCCATCCTAGCACCATTGGCCCACACTGCATGAACTCCTGTCGTAGCACCGTTGACCCACACTGCATGAACTCCCGTCCAAGCAGCATTGACCCACACTCCATGAACCGCCGTCCTAGCACCAATGACCCAACCTGCATGAACTCCTTTTGTAGCACCATCGACCCACACTGCATGAACTCCC
>NW_025135891.1:0-134 GCF_004010195.1 Chiloscyllium plagiosum
GACATATTTACCTGGGGCAATGGGGACAGTGAGACGACATATTTCCCTGGGGCAATGGGGACAGTGAGCCTACATATTTACCTGGGGCAATGGGGACAGTGAGCCTACATATTTACCTGGGGCACTGGGAGAGT
>NW_025135891.1:151-1187 GCF_004010195.1 Chiloscyllium plagiosum
ATTTACCAGGGACACTGGGACAGTGAGGCGTACATATTTATCTGGGCACTGGGACAGTGAGCCTACATATTTACCTGGGGCACTGTGAGAGTGAGCCTACATATTTACCTGGGCTCTGGGACAGTGAGCCTACATATTTACCAGGGCTCTGGGACAGTGAGCCTAAATAGTTACCTGGGACCTGGGAAAGTGAGCCTACATATTTACCTGGACTCTGGGACAGTGAGCTTAGATAGATACCTGGTCACTGAGACAGTGAGCCTATATATTTACCTGGGGCACTGGGGAAGTGAGCCGACATATTTACCTGGGATACTAGGACAGTGAGCCTACATATTTACCTGGGGCACTGGAGAAGTGAGCCTACATATTTACCTGGGACACTGGGACAGTGAGCCTACGTATTTACCTGGGGCTCTGGGACAGTGAGCCGACATATTTATCTGGGGCACTGGGACAGTGAGCCTACATATTTACCTGGGACACTGGGGACTGTTAGCCTACATATTTACCTGGGACACTGGGACAGTGAGACGACATATTTGCCGGGGACACTAGGGACAGTGAGCCTATACATTTACCTGGGGCACTGGGACAGTAAGATGACATATTTACCTGGGACACTAGGACAGTGAGCCTACATATTTACAGGGGACACTGGGACAGTGAGCCGACATATTTACCTGGGGACTGGGACAGTGAGCCTGCATATTTACCAGGGACACTGGGGACAGTGAGCGGACATATTTTCCTGGGCACTGAGACAGTGAGCCTACGTATTTACCTGGGACACTGGGGAAGTGAGCCAACACATTTACCAGGGACACTGGGACAGTGAGTCAACATATTTACCTGGAAAACTGTGACAGTGAGCCTGCATATTTACCAGGGACACTGGGTCAGTGAGATGACATATGTACCTGGGGCAATGGGGACGGTGAGCCTACATATTTACCTGGGGCACTGGGACAGTGAGCCTACATATTTACCTCGGACACTGGGGCAGTGAGGCAACGTATTTACCTGGGACACTGGG
>NW_025135892.1:0-1187 GCF_004010195.1 Chiloscyllium plagiosum
TAACAAGTTACTGACAGCTGTTATGGACCAGACTAGACCCATGCCGACCCCCTTCTAAAGATTTTGAGAAAGGACACTAAACCCTCTCTTTCTTAATTTAATAGTAGATTTGAAATGCCATCTTCCAGAAGTGATGTGTTGTGAAGTTGGATAGAGTACAGAGGAAACTCAATTATCCGAATATTGGATTATCCGAAGAAGATCTCAAGGTCCCGATAGAAACATTACATCAAAGAAGTGTTTCAATACTGATTGCGCCTTTTGTTTATAATGATTAAAAATGCACTCAGCTTACTGAAATGCTGTCAACAATCCTGGATATCTATGGGAGCCCAGGCACCATCTCCCAATGACTGACAGCTTGGCTTATCTCTCTCCCACACTTCCCCTGGAGTTCTATACAGGGGAGTACACTAAATTCCCTTCCCGAGATAATCACTCCAACATTATCCTGTACAGGGCAAAGGTGGAACCTGTTGCAAATAAAAGTAGTGTGTGCACTATTTTGAGACTTAGCCCCCCCCACCCAACACCCCTAGGGCAGCAGCATTCTTACTGTTGGTGTCCAGTCCGGCTGCCCCAGAGAGGGGATGGGTGGGCAGACGGGATACTCACGGGAGCTGATGGGGGCGGGGGGATGGGGGGGCGCCTGGGGCTTCAGAAATGCTGCAGGTCCCTTACACACAAAAGTGTGTGTCTGCTCAGAAACAAACCCTGAGACAGACAGAGGGAGCAAGGCAGGCAGAGTGAGGAAGAAGGAAACTTCAGAAAACTGAGCCCCACAGGACAGGCATTGAATCAATTAACCAAATAATCAGTTATCTGAATGAAATAGTGCCCGCCCATCTCGTTTGGATAATCGTGGTTCCTCTGTAATTGTAGGTTGGGTGGCAAGAATTTCGAATTTGGTGGTATGTGTTAAATTGCAAAATGGGGAGAGCATTGCGTGATCCCTTTAAAAGACCATGTGTTTTTGAATGGTGGAGCAGGCTCAATGGACTGAATGGCCTTATTTCTGCTCCTCTGTCTTATAATCTTATGGTTTCATTGGATTGGAAAAATGCTAATGTATTCAAAATGGGAAGGAGGCAATATGTGGGAAATTGCAGACCAGTTCGTTTACTATTTGTTAGAGTGATAGAGATGTGCAGCTTGGAAACAGACCCTTCAGTCCAACTTGTCCATGC
>NW_025135893.1:0-1187 GCF_004010195.1 Chiloscyllium plagiosum
TTTCCTCAATCTGTGGGTGTGGCCTTAATGAGGGGTGGCTCCTGCAGCACTGACCTTGGCCAACCTTACACACTGTTTGAAACCCATGAGATTTCCTCAAACCTCTCTGACCCATACCTCTTGTTCTTACAGTCCCACATGCCTCCCTTCTTCAACGTTTCCCTCTTCTTTTAAAAGTCTTTGCCCTTCCCCTGCTCTATCGGTCTTCCCCAGCTCCACTGGCCCTCACATCTCCCATTCTCACTGAATGGCCACAACAACTTTTCAGCCTTGTACAGGTGCCCTGGGTGGGAAAGGTTCAGAACCCTGGAACACAGGGTAAGTCTATTAGAGTTAGATATGGAAATCCCCGAATCCCCTTTCGGGAATAAAATCTGCTGTGTTTACCTGGTCTGCACTACGTGTGACTCTTGTACAGGGCCGTGGTGAGGCCATATCGAGAATATTGTTGCAGTTTTGGTCTCCTTTTCTGAGGAAGGATACACTTGCTCTCAAGGGAGTGCAGTGAAGGTTTACCAGGCTGATTGCAGGGATGGCGGGACTGACACATGAGAGATTGACGAGGTTAGGATGGTTTTTGCTGGAGTTCAGATGAGTGAGTGGGGAATCTCATAGAGACTTATAAAATTCTAACAGGACTAGACAGGGTAGATACAGGAGGATGTTCCTGATGGTGGGTGTGTCCAGAACAGGGATCACAGTCTGACGATTCAGGGTAGACCATTTAGGATGGAGATGAGGAGACATTTCTTCACCCAGACAGTGGTGAGCCTATGGAATTCACTACCACAGGAAGTTAGATTAGATTAGATTACTTTACAGTGTGGAAACAGGCCCTTCGGCCCAACAAGTCCACACCGACCCGCCGAAGCGCAAACCACCCATACCCCTACATTTACCCCTTACCTAATACTACGGACAATTTAACATGACCAATTCACCTGACCTGCACATCTTTGGACTGTGGGAGGAAACCGGAGCACCCGGAGGAAACCCACGCAGACACGGGGAGAACGTGCAAACTCCACACAGTCAGTCGCCTGAGGCGGGAATTGAACCCGGGTCTCTGGTTGATGACAAAATGTTGAATGGATTCAAGAGGTGGTGAGATATAGTACTTGTGGTGAATGGGGTCAAAGGTGATGGGGAGAAATCAGGATTAGGCTATTGAGTTGGACAATCAGCCA
>NW_025135894.1:0-1187 GCF_004010195.1 Chiloscyllium plagiosum
AATTCTCCCCATGCCTGACGCCCTGACACCTGTTGTGGAAATTTAATCGACTTGAATCAACTGCTAGCAAGAGCACAGGAAAGGCTTTACTTTTCTACATCTGCATGCAGGGCGACCAATTATACTTGGCAATACGTAACATATTCTTTTTGTAGTATTCTTATCACATGCTCAAGGACAAGTGTTGGGAAACATTTGAGCTCATATTTTCTTATTCCCATGCCTTGGACATAATTGTCTTTATGTTTTCCGAAGCTTTTTTCTGAACTCGGCTGCTCGCAAGGCCAGGTGAAATGTTCCACAAAGGCAAGCTGACTCCCCGACGCAGAATTCAGCAAAGTATTTGCATATTTCAGCCAGATAGCTGCACATCAAAAATAATTTATGAACACCAGGCATGTCCTCAGACACCACCTAACTCTAACAAAGTTTTGTGGTGTTTTTTCCACTTCCATGGTTTGTCCGATACACAGCCCATCTTCACACGTCACGTTCGTCAACGTCGCTGTAGGGTGCGGGCAAGCAATCGGATCTTCCTTCTTTGGGGCCACGGATAGTTTAACATTTCGTATCCTATTGCCTCCGACTGTCAGGGTCAGGCTAGTCGACTCACGTGGAAGCAGACAGCTGGCATTTCTCGCAAGGCTCTCAGTAATTTGCTGGGCAGACTACCTTTGGGCTGTGTGCAAACATATCCAACAAGTGTAGCCAATCTCTAATCTCACGTTTTGTCTTATGACCAAATCACATGCTCTGTTCCCTTCACATCGAGTAATGGCGCTTCGCAGCTCCCAACTTACTGGCGTCGCATTTACGCCATTTATCTCCAGCAGGCAAATTCCCCTCCTGCTTTAAAATCGCCCTCAAGCCACGGCCGTCTCCCTTCGGGTTCGGGTGTGTCATTAATGACCTTTGCCCGGTTTGGGGTTCGGTCCATGATCTGGTTTGATTGGTTGCCATGCCCCAGTACTCCTATCGTCTGTAGTAAATTCTGCACTGCATCTCGGAGGGTGGGGGTGGGGCGACTGAACCAGTATATTCACCTGTTCACAGATGTCGGAGAAGGATCTATCTATTCCACACCACGAGACTCCCTCATTGCTCTTCTGAGTCTTACTTTGATCACAGAATATCTATTTCCCATGTCAGGTGTCCCTTTTGCCGTGGTGGCTACTACTAAGTGCCAG
>NW_025135895.1:0-1187 GCF_004010195.1 Chiloscyllium plagiosum
GGGCACAGCGGGAAAGGGTAAAGGTAAACAGGATGTTAAAGATACGAGGGTCGATTGTTAGTGGGACAGATCGGAGATTCTGTGGCCACAAACAGGAATCCAGGATGGTGAGTTACCTCCCAGGTGCTGGGGTCCAGGATGTCTCCAAGTGGCTGCGGAACATTCTCAATGGGGTTAGGTGTGCAGCCAGAAATCATTATGCACGTTGGCACAAATAATATCCGTAGAAATGGGGACGAGGTCCTGCAGCGTGATTACAGAGTGCTAGGAGAAACATTTAAAAAGAAAACCTTGACAGTGGTAACCTCCTGAGAGGGACATTACCGTTCGAGACATGCACTGTTAGGGACACTGGTATGTTGGCGGCCAGTTTTGCTCGTGTTACGAGGGTGGGTTTAAACTAGATTGGCAGGGGGTAGTATCCTCAAGAGCATGGAGGCAAGTGCAAGACTGGAAGGAGATACAGTAATCAGAAATAGTAAGATTAGGCTGGACAACGACAGAGATAAATGTCTTTTGGATGAAATTGCATCTGTTTGAATGCCAAGAAGGCCTACAGGTAAGGCCGATGAATTCAGGGCGTGGATAGGTAGGTGGGACTGGTATCTTATAGCTATTACACAAACATGGCTAAGTGATGGATAGGACTGACAGCTTAATGTGCCAGGGTACAGGTGCTTTAGGTGAGACAGAGATGGTGGAAGGAGGGGAGGGAGTTGCATTTCTGATTAAGAGGAGTGCCACAGCAGTAATCAGAGATAAAACAACTGATGGATCACCCAGTGAGGCTTTGTGGGTGGAGTTAAGAAATAGAAAGGGGTTGGTGAGGTGATTGAGGATGTACTATAGGCCCCCAAATAGTCAACAGGAATGAAAGTAACAAATATGCAGTGAGAGAGGGGAGACCTGCAGGAGTAATAGAGTTATCATAATAGGGGATTTTATATTTTCTAATACAGACTGGAACGGCCAGAGTGTTAAGGGATTTGATGAGATAGAATCTGATAAACGCTTCAGGAAAGTTTCCTCAAGCCGTATACAGAGTGTCCTACTCGGGAAGGGGCAAACCTCAAAAGTTTCTTAGGAAATAGGGCAGGGCAGGTGACTGAGTTAACAGTGGGGGAGCACTTTGGGACCAGTAACCATAGTTCTATTAATTTTCAAATAGTTTTGGAGAGGGACAAAAC
>NW_025135896.1:0-1187 GCF_004010195.1 Chiloscyllium plagiosum
CACAAATGCCACTGGTTTCGCTTCTTCAGCTTTCCTTTTGTCCTTAGTTAAAAGCAATTCTAACTTCATTGCTCATTCGAGAAGTTTGGCCATTTTCTTTCCTTCAAAACTTGCTTGGCAAATTTGAGAATCATTTTTAAATCCCAGAAATTCTTCAGTAAGTTTAAGGACAATTACAATCATTTTTAATTTATTCAACCACAAGTCACCGAACATAAACACATTGTTTCAACTAAGTTTTATTTAAAGATCTAGGACACTAAACTGCAGGTTTTCAACTCTACTGGGTTTTTTAAATCTCCGACTGGATCTGTCTAATTCTCGTCAAATCACGAATCCGAGACTCAAGCTGTCCAAATCCCGGGCGACGCATCTGCAAACTTATGACACGGGTAAACCCCTTTGCTCATATAAATCAGCAACACAGAAAAGGCCCACCTCCGTGCTGTTATCTGTGAATGTTCGAGAGGCAGCAAACTACCGCAAGGGTTAATGTTTAATGTAAAAACTAACAACTTTTCCAAAAATCCACCAATAACAATTAACTAGGAAATATTTACAATTCATTTCTCCAACCGTATCATTTACTTACCTCTCTCCAATACTGTTCCTCTAACAAATATCCCAATTCCGATTAACAAGAAATGTATAAACATGTTTCAAAACAGTTAGCTTGACAAGGGTGAAGGACAAAAAGCTCCAAACAGATAAATCGAGTGAGTCAGCAATCAGATATTAAAGGTCAGCGCACACCGATGTGTAGGGCATGAACGATTTTGGAATAAAATATTGAATAAAATGAATAAGATGCAGGATACTCTACATGCTTGAAAAAATGATCGCCACATTCTGTTTATCGTTCGTGCAGGTGCTTTAAAATGTAAAAATAACATCATGTTCAAAGAGTGATGTGGATATTACAGAAACAGAATTGATGTGTATATTACATTAATAATTCACTAACGTCCAATATGAAGAGTGAACAAGAAAACGTTTATTACCGGTTAAAAACTGACTTTTTAAAAAATCTCACCAGGAAGGGCACCCGATGCAAGAACTCGGTAATAACTCAGTTTGGCCTGAATAGAAACTTTGTAAATTTTTTGTCAGATTTAGATTTTGTCTGTAAGAGCTGAAGGATTCTGATTGTTGCCTGCCTTAAGTAAAAGAAGGATCTCCGTATTTGT
>NW_025135897.1:0-1187 GCF_004010195.1 Chiloscyllium plagiosum
ATTCGAACCTGCGCAGGGAGACCCCATTGAATTTCGAATCCAACACCTTAACCGCTCGGCCATCACAGCCACAGTGAACTACCCAGTTTTCATAGTAAAACAACTGAATTCATGAAACATGTAATTCGTTGAAGGACAAATTGGCAAGACCCAAAGATTTCGCCAAATCCTTTGCAGAGACCCAGACGAACGTTACCTTAGCAGATTGACAGGCTTTCACCACAACCTAGATTCTGACACAGCTGAAGTTATGGGAATGATTCTTCGTCGAATTATAGAGTCACGGATGTACATCACACGAAGGGAGGATCATTGTCTCACTGCTTACGATCGATTTTGACTCAATTGCTCATCATCTGGTGCCAAAGTCGATATGCTGTTCTGTTTTAATATTCATCGAAATATGGTATTAGAAAAATTGATGCTAAGTCCATATACACTAGCTACATTCGTAAAATAAAATATCTGAATTAGAAAGAATGCAGAACTAATTTACAGGAATGGATCCAGCAACTCATCCGTAAGTTCTGACATCAGGTAATGAACTTGTGAGCACAAGAGAGGAAGATTAACCGAAGATTTGGAACTTGAAATCGTCTTGACAGAATTATTTGCAAATATTTGCGGTTGTTCTAGAGTCATCAAGTCCTTGAACAATACAACGCAGAAAGTGGCCCTTCTTTCTAACTTGACCATGGTGGACAGATATCCTAAATTAATAGGTCCCATTTGCCAACATTTGGCCCACATCCCTCTAAACCTTGTTACTCATGTACCCATCCAGATGCCATTCAATGTTACAGTTGTATCAGTGTCCACCAATTTCTCTGGCATCTCATTCTGAACACGTCTGAAAAAGTTGCCCCTGACGTCCCTTTTAAATCCTTACCCACTAATTTTAAACCGATGTTTTCTAAATTTTGACTTCCTCACCAGCCGGAAAACACCTTGACGAGTCAACCTATCCATGTCCCTCATGATCTAATAAATAGCAACGATTTGACTTTATCATACTTGTCAGGAGGGACGTGTGTGGAGATTATTTGTCGAAGGTTTGAAGTAGAAAGTCTAATGTACAGATTTTTAGAAATGCATCTTGGAGAAGTTTTTAATAAGTCATTGAAGTCTAGTAGCAGTTGTAGAAGTCTGTTGTGAAGCTGCAGAAGGATTTCAGGGTACGAGAACGA
>NW_025135898.1:0-1187 GCF_004010195.1 Chiloscyllium plagiosum
CATCAGCTCCCTGAGCTCCCACATCCCACAAGATGAGCATGAGACTGTGCTAACTGCCATTTGGACTGCTGTAACAATAGTTAAAATGACTTTATTTGAGTTTAACTGTACATTTTGCTGAGCTGGAGCTGTCCAAAGCCTCTCGTGTCAAAGACTTTCTGCTTATTCTGCTACCAACGGCATGTCTCTCTACCCCTCCACATTTAATTTTCGTCAGGGAAGGAAGGAGACACGACATTGATGTAGCGTTCAGGCCTTCAGCACTCCTTGACACCTGGCCGCTGACTAGCTGCTCCCCAGTGCAGGTCGCTACTTGGCCTTGGAGGGTGTCTTGCTGAGGTCTTCCTTCTGGTAGTGGAGACTATGTCGATGCAGATCCTCACCCTAACAGGCAATCCGTGTTATCGCAGTCCTCTCGTACTATCTCTCTATTAGTATCGCGTTTATGAATACTTTGAATCTCTCGATTGCATTCCAAACTGTGATTCACTCCATAGTGAGATAGATGATGGTCTTGTGAATACAGGGTTATTAGAAAAGAACACCATTAGACATAGGGGCAACAATATGTCTATCCTCTCACTGAGTCTGCTTTTCCTTCGATTAGGTTATATTTATTTTGTTAATCCCCCATTTCAATTTCCTGTGATTTCCCCTTAACTCTTGTATAAAAACCTGTCTGCCTCAGCCTTGAAGATATTTAATGATCCAGCCTCAAGAATTTTCTTCAATTCTTTCCCTCTCACTGATGTGAGACTTGGTCTTTAATCTGGTGATTTGCCCACTCTATCTTGCATAGAATTCAAATTCTTGCTCATCTCCTGTATCAATTTGCTTAAGGGTCAAACGGTCACTCTCCCTGAATCCAGGAACTGCTTCTCCAAACTGAAAACCGATTCGGAGGATTTGTTTAACATATTCTCTGGCTCTGTGAACAGGCTGTCCCCTTAGTCGCCAACACTCCCATTCATTCCCGCTTTACTCTCTTCCCCTTAATAAGCCAAAAAAAATGACTTTGGATTCTTGCTAATCTTACCCGCTAATGTTTTATCACCCCTCCTTCTGCTCTTCCACTGACTTTTTAAGTTTAGCCCTATGCTTTCTATATTCTTTTAGGACCTTCATTGACCAGCTCACTCGATACCTGCTTTAAGCTTCTCTTTCATTTACAACCTATTCGAAATTTG
>NW_025135899.1:0-1187 GCF_004010195.1 Chiloscyllium plagiosum
GTATATGTAAGCAAGCATCTGTTTAATGTGAGATTAACTGAAGCTGAAATCTTTATGTAGCCATATTTATATTTAAATAAATAAATAGGCAGAATGTAACAAAGGAGACAAAGTGAGGAATAGCTCGGAGGGGCTGCCAAGATTACCAGCTCCTGCTCAGGGAGGTCGATAGATTTTGATATTGGACCCAAGTGGCTGGTGGAATCCTGCCCACAATGACCAAGAGAGCATGATGGGAGATGGTCTCCATGGTGAGCAGCAGGAACCAGGGCAGATCTTGGATCCAGGCTGGAAGCAATTCCCCAGGCCGCGAGGGTCCAGCAGACATACAGATGTCCAAGTGTGTTCACATCTGAAGGCAGCACCTACACTGGGGGACTATCACACTTACTCCCCCCATAGCAGGAGACTTGTATTTCCAAGCTGCTCCTATAGATGCTTGCAGTAATAGACAGAAATGTGATGGTCGACTGTGATGCATTGCTATATTCAAGAGCTTTGTTCTTGGCTCACATCATATTGCATTTTGGTGACTAAAATAAAGAAGCCACACATTATTTGAAATGAAGAATCTAACTTGTGTTGTGCAGCAAAGTGATATCAGGCAATAGGTAAACCATTACATTCTTTGACAGTATGAAAATCATGACAAAAACAAACCAAGCCCTGTGGAATGTTTGTAGAGGCATAGAATTGGCAATTAGAGAAGTTATGAAAAACCAGTATGGAATGTGGTCATGCCTGAGAGTCCTGGTCACTATGTTATGAAATAGCACTGGGGTGGCATGGTGGTGCAGTGGTTAGCACTGCTGCCTCACAGTACCAGAGCACTCAATTCCACCTTGGGTGACTGTCTGTTGGCAGTTTGCACTTTCTCCCTGTGTCTGTGTGGGCTGGCTGTGGTTTCTTCCCACAGACCAAAGGTATGCAGTTTAAGTGGATTGGCCATGATAAATTGCCCATAGTGTGCAAGGTCAGTGGATTAGCCCTGGGAAATGCAGGGTGTTAGGGTTGGATGGGGGGAGGTGAGTCTGGCTGAGGTACCCTTCAGAGAGTTGGTGTGGACTTGATGGACTGAATGGCCTGCTTCCACACTGGAAGGATTCTGTGAAATGGATGGAGAGTTTGCAGAGACAGTTTACAAGGACAATACCAGATTCACATGGATGTGCAAATCAGGCAAGGAA
>NW_025135900.1:0-1187 GCF_004010195.1 Chiloscyllium plagiosum
TGGAGTTCCAGTTTAATAGTGGAAGTCACAAGTATTAGATTCTGCTGTGACTATAATACAAGGCATGTTTTCTCTGTAATGGCACCGGGAGTACTGCATTGTCCAATCGATAAAAGACAATTTCTTCCTTTTCATTTATGCATTTCTTTGAAGTTAATGAGATTATACATTTATTGCGTGTTCATTGCCTTTGAATCTTCATCAGAAGTACGTAGCTTGATTTATTCTATTGTATCATCATTTCTTTTATAACAAACTCCTGTTTTTTTGCTGAAACAATCCAGCTTTGGGCATGTGCAATTCAGGAAGAGATCACTTGGTTAAACCAAAACAAATCAGATTGTAATCTATCAAGCTGGATTTCCATCTGGGGTCTGGCTTGGTCTTTGATTACATCATCTGGTATCACAACAGAGGTGAGACTATTGAACACATCATCTAACTGTGAGGAACTGATTAACTAACCCTGTACTTCGATCAGAGTGTGCCCCAACAGTTCCATTATATACCCTAGATCCTGACCAGACATCCATGCTGAGACATAATACCATATTACCACTCCCCAAATTACTGTCCGGTCAGCCTGCACCAGAGCCAATCCAAAACAAATTCCCTCTCCCCCTGCCAGACCGGTAACACTGGAATTACATGAGACATTGGATCACTCAGCTGCAGTTTTATGCACAGCTCTGGTGACTACCTAACAGCGAGGACAGAATTGCACTGAGGAGAGAACAGGGTTGATTTACAAGAATGTTGCTAATACATGAAAATTAGTGCAGCGTTGAGGAAAGAAGGACAGGTCAGGTTCAGTTTCCCCAGAACAGAGAAAAAAGAGAGGTAATGTGATTTAGCGTCCAAGTGATTAGTATCTTGAATAGAGACCTGTCACCCTGAATGGAGGATCATTTCCCAAGGGTACAAGAGGTATACTGATTGATGGAAGGGTTACAGGGGACATGAGGACTAACCCTTTCATCCAGAGGGTGATCGTATGTCTGGAATTCACTTCCCAGTTTTGGGGGGAGGGGATGCTTCAGCTGGCAATGTTCAACTGATTTAAAGTGTTCATCCAGGTAATTATGATATACCCCTCACTCTTTGATTGAAAACCCTTCCCTCCAATCTCCTCGAAACTGCTTTTTTTTCCCCCTAAAAATTATACCACCTTCTCGCCTGTCAATTGC
>NW_025135901.1:0-1187 GCF_004010195.1 Chiloscyllium plagiosum
ACAGACAGACAGACAAAGATCCACATGCACACACATATTTTGTGGGGTGAATTTTTTTGTACTTGCAGAGTTACATTGCACTTCGCTCAAAAACTGCATACATTCATGTCGAACTCTGAGCTCAAAAACTGCATGAATTTATGTATAACTCTGTTATCTCACTTTTTAGATTAGAATCAATCTAAACATCAGGTCATAGACAGAGAACATAGGAGGCTAACACCTTTAACATATTGTCTAGCTATCACCATTGTTAACAGCTAACCTGAGAATGCAATTTTTAAAAAAAGGGTTTTGTGATTTACACATGAAAGAAGTGAAACTATCACTGTATTCTAACAGATGAAAGGCTTAACAGACAATCAATTCTTCAATGTATAATTTCAGTTACATCACACTGCAAATTTTTGCTATAAATTCTGTGTTACGATCAAGCCCTCCACAATCACCTATGAAGGAGCGTCGCTCCGAAAGCTAGTGCTTCCAATTAAACCTGTTGGACTATAACCTGGTGTTGTGTGATTTTTAACTTCCTACAGCAGATTCTTTGTGTTATCCTTATTGCAGGCACTCTGACCTATTTTTGTGTCATGCACAAACTTGGCTACAGTACTTTCCTAGTCCAAGACAAGTATATACGTGTATATAAATGTATATATTATCCATATAACGAAAGCAAATAATGGTGGCCCTAGCACTAGTCCCTATGTGTACTCCATTAGTTACAGGTTGCTGTTTTGAAAATGTCCCCCTTGTCCCAACTCTCTGTTTTCTATTGGAGTCATAGAGAAGTACAGCATGGAAACAGACCCATTGGTCCAACCCGTCCATGCCGACCAGATATCCCAACCCAATCTAGTCTCACCTGTCAGTACCCGGTCCATATCCCTCCAAACCCTTCCTATTCATATACCCATCCAAATGCCCCTTAAATGTTGCAATTGTACTAGCCTCCACCACTTCCTCTGGCAGCTCATTCCATACACGTACCACCCTCTGCGTGAAAAGGTTGCCCCATAGGTCTCTTTTATATCTTTCCCCTCTCACCCTAAACCTATGCCCTCTAGTTGTGGACTCCCCAACCCCAGGGAAAAGACTTTGCCTATTTACCCTATCCATGCCCCTTATAATAAGGTCGCCCCTCCGCCTCCCAAGCTCCAGGGAAAACAGCCCCAGCCTGTTCAGCC
>NW_025135902.1:0-1187 GCF_004010195.1 Chiloscyllium plagiosum
AATTCCTGAAGGGATTGACTCTCATTGGGATAGAGTTCCAGAAAGTGCTCTCAGTGGGATACAGTTCCTGAAGGGGCTGACTCTAACTGGGATACAGATCCTGAAGGGGCTAACTCTCACTGGGATACTGTTCCAGAAGGAGCTGACTCTCATTGGGATACAGTTCCTAAAGGCGCTGACTCTCACTGGGATATAGTTCCTGAAGGGGCTGACTCTCACTGGGATACAGTTCCAGAAGGAGCTGACTCTCACTGAGGTATACTTCCCGAAGGGAATGACTCTCACTGGGATACAGTTCCTGAAGGTGCTGACTCTCACTGATGTACAGTTCCAGAAGGAGCTGACTCTCACTGAGGTATACTTCCCGAAGGGAATGACTCTCACTGGGATACAGTTCCTGAAGGTGCTGACTCTCACTGATGTACAGTTCCTGAAGGTGCTGACTCTCACTGATGTACAGTTCCTGAAGGTGCTGTCTCTCACTGGGACACAGTTTCTGAAGTTGCTGACTGACTGGGATATAGTTCCAGGAGGGGCTGACTCTCCCTGGGATACAGTTCCTGAAGGTACTGTTTCTCACTGGGATACAGTTCCTGAAGGAGCTGACTCACATTGGGATACAGTTCCTTAAGTTGCGGACTGACTGGGAGACGGTTCCAGAAGGTGCTGATTCTCACTGGGATATGGTTCCTGAAGGGGCTGACTCTCACTGGGATACAGTTCCTGAAGGTGCTGACTCTCACTGATATATAGTTCCTGAAGGTAATGACTCTCACTGGGATACAGTTCCTGAAGGTGCTGACTCTCACTGGGATACAGTGCCTGAAGATGCTGTTATCCACCGGGATACAATTCCTGAAGATGCAGACCCTCACTGGGATACAGTTCCTGAAGGGGCTGACACTCACTTGGATACAGATCCTGAAGGTGCTAACTCTCACTGGGAGACGGTTCCTGAAGGTACTGACTCTCACTGGGATACAGTTCCTGAAGGGGCTGACTCTCACTGGGATACGGTTCCTGAAGTTGCTGTCTCTCACTGGGATGCAGATCCTGACGGTGCTGACTCTCATTGGGATACAGTTCCTAAAGGTGCTGACTCTCACTGGCATACAGTTCCTGAAGGTGCTGACTCTCACTGGGATACGGTTCGTGAAGGGGCTGACTCTCACTGGGATACAGATCCT
>NW_025135903.1:0-1187 GCF_004010195.1 Chiloscyllium plagiosum
ACTCTCTCTCTCTCGCTCGCACTCTCTCGCTCGCACTCTCTCTCTCTCGCTCGCACTCTCTCTCTCTCGCTCGCACTCTCTCTCACTCTCGCTCGCACTCTCTCTCTCGCTCGCACTCTCTCTCTCTCGCGCGCGCTCGCACTCTCTCTCTCGCGCGCGCTCGCACTCTCTCTCTCGCGGCGCTCGCACTCTCTCTCTCGCCACGCTCGCGCTCTCTCTCTCTCGCGCGCGCTCGCGCTCTCTCTCTCTCGCGCGCGCTCGCGCTCTCTCTCTCTCGCGCGCGCTCGCACTCTCTCTCACTCGCGCGCGCTCGCGCTCTCTCTCTCGCGCGCGCTCGCGCTCTCTCTCTCGCGCGCGCTCGCGCTCTCTCTCTCTCTCGCGCGCGCTCGCGCTCTCTCTCTCTCGCGCGCGCTCGCGCTCTCTCTCTCTCGCGCGCGCTCGCGCTCTCTCTCTCTCGCGCGCACTCTCTCTCACTCGCGCGCGCTCGCGCTCTCTCGCTCGCGCTCTCTCTCGCGCGCGCTCGCGCTCTCTCGCTCGCGCGCGCTCGCGCTCTCTCTCTCGCGCGCGCGCTCGCGCTCTCTCTCTCTCGCGCTCGCGCTCTCTCTCTCTCGCGCTCGCGCTCTCTCTCGTGCGCGCTCGCGCTCTCTCTCGTGCGCGCTCGCGCTCTCTCTCGCGCGCGCTCGCGCTCTCTCTCGCGCGCTCGCACTCTCTCTCGCGCGCGCTCGCACTCTCTCTCTCGCGCGCGCTCGCACTCTCTCTCACGCGCGCTCGCACTCTCTCTCTCACGCGCGCTCGCACTCTCTCTCTCTCGCGCGCGCTTGCTCTCTCTCTCGCGCGCGCTTGCTCTCTCTCTCTCGCGCGCGCTCGCGCTCTCTCTCTCTCTCTCTCTCTCGCGCGCTCTCTCTCTCTCTCTCTCTCGCGCGCGCTCGCACTCTCTCTCACGCGCGCGCGCTCTCTCTCTCTCTCTCTCGCGCGCGCTCGCGCTCTCTCGCGCGCGCTCGCGCTCTCTCTCTCTCGCGCGCGCTCGCGCTCTCTCTCTCTCGCGCGCGCTCGCGCTCTCTCTCGCGCGCGCGCTCGCGCTCTCTCTCTCTCGCGCGCGCGCTCGCGCTCTCTCTCTCTCGCGCGCGCGCTCGCGCTCTCTCGCGCGCGCGCTCTCTCTCGCTCGCGCGCGCTCGCGCTCTCTCTCG
>NW_025135904.1:0-1187 GCF_004010195.1 Chiloscyllium plagiosum
GGACTGGAGGAGTGAAGAAAGGTACAGACAGTACTGGTGGCTGCAGATGTTAACGGATTATGGAGAGACTTGCAGGTTAGAGAGAGGGTGGGTTTCAGGTTCTGACAGACATTGTAGGAACCGGAGTAGTCTTGGAAAATGGGCACTTTGCAGTTATATAAGGTGCTGAAGGGGCTAGAAGTGGAAAGAGATGTAGATCATAGAACAATACAGCGCAGAACAGGCCCTTCGGCCCTGGATGTTGCGCTGACCGGTGAACTATTCTCAGCCTATCCCCCCACACTATCCCAAAATCATCCATGTGCTTATCTAAGAATTATTTAAATCTTCGTAATGTGGATGAGGTGACTACATTAGCAGGTAGGGCATTCCACAACCTTATCACTCTCTGCGTAAAGAACCTGCCTCTGACATCTGTCTTTAATCTATCACCCCTCAATTTGTAGTTATGGCCTCTCGTACAAGCTGACGTCATCAACCTAGGAAAAAAGCCTTTCGCTGTCTACCCTATCTAATCCTCTGATCATCTTGTATGTCTCTATCAAATCCCCTCTTTGCCTTCTTATTTCCAATGAGAACAGACCCACGTCTCTCAGCCTTTCCTCATAAGACCTTCCCTCCAGACCAGGCAACGACCTGGTAAGTCTCCTCTGCACCTTTTCCAAAGCTTCCACATCCTTCCTGTAATGGGGTGACTAGAACTGTACACAATATTCCAAGTATGGCCGCACGAGCGTTTTGTATCGTTGCAGCATGATGTTGCAGCTCCAGAACTCCATCCCTCTACCAATGAAACCTAACACAAGGTTTGCCTTCTTAACAGCACTATCCACCTGGGTGGCAACTTTCAGGGATCTATGTACATGGACTCAAAGATTCCTCTGCACATCCACACTACCAAGAATCTTTCCTTTGACCCAGTATTCTGCCTTCCTGTTATTCTTCCCAAAGTGCATCATCTCACATTTAGCTGCATTGAACTCCATTTGCCACCTCTCAGCCCAATTCTGCAGTTTATCCAAGTCGCCCTGCAACCTGTAACAATTTTCCACACTGTTCACTATTCCACCGACTTTCATGTCGTCCGCAAATTTACTAATCCATCCACCTATGCCTGCGTCTAAGTCATTTATAGAAATGACAAACAGGAGTGTTCACAAAACAGATCCTTGTGGCACACCATTAGT
>NW_025135905.1:0-1187 GCF_004010195.1 Chiloscyllium plagiosum
AGTAACCTGGGACACACCGAGTATATCACTGACCAAGAACAGTAACCTGGAACACACCGAGTATGTCACTGACCCAGAACAGGAACCTGGGACACACCGAGTATATGACTGACCTGGAACAGTAACCTGGGACACACCGAGTATGTCACTGACCTAGAACAGTGACGTGGGATACACCGGGTATGTCACTGACCTGGAACAGTAACCTGGGACACACCAAGTATATCACTGACCTGGAACATTAACCTGGAACACACCGGGTATATCACTGAGTTGGAACAGGAACCTGGGACACACAAAGTATATCACTGACCTAGAACAGTAACCTGGAACAGACCGGGTATATCACTGACCTGGAACAGTAACCTGGGACACACCGAGTATATCACTGACCTGGAACAGAAACCTGGGACATACCGAGTTTATCACTGACCTGGAACAGTAACCTGGGACACACCGAGTATGTCACTGACCTGGAACAGTAACCTGGAACACACCGGGTATATCACTGAGTTGGAACAGTAACCTGGGACACACCGAGTGTATCACTGACCTGGACCAGTGACCTGGGATACACCGGGTATGTCACTAACCTGGAACAGTAACCTGGGACACACCAAGTATGTCACTGTCCTAGAACCGTAACCTGGGACACACCGAGTATATCACTGACCTGGAACAGTAACCTGTCCACACCGAGTTTATCACTGACCTGGAACAGTAACCTGGGACACACCGGGTATATCACTGACCTGGAACAGTAACCTGGGACTCACCGAGTATGTCACTGACCTGGAACAGTAACCTGGAACACACCGAGTATATCACTGACCTGGAACAGTAACCTGGGACACACCAAGTATGTCACTGACCTGGAACAGGAACCTGGGACACACCGAGTATGTCTCTGACCTGGAACAGTAACCTGGGACACACCGAGCATATCACTGACCTGGAACAGGAACCTGGGACACACCGAGTACATCACTGACCTGGGACACACCGTGTATATCACTGACCTGGAACAGTAACCTGTACACACCGATTATATCACTGACATGGAAAAGGAACCTGGGACACACCGGGTATATCACTGACCTGGAACAATAACCTGGAACACACCGAGTATGTCACCAACCTAGAACAGGAGCCTTGGACACTCCGAGTATATCACTGACCTGGAACAG
>NW_025135906.1:0-1187 GCF_004010195.1 Chiloscyllium plagiosum
AGAGAGACCAGTCAGTGTACAGATATCTCCCTGTGAGGGAGAGGGGACTGAGAGACACCAGTCAGTGTTCAGATATCTCCCGGAGAGAGAAGGGAGTACTGAGAGACACCAGACAGTGTACTGATATCTCTATGAGAGAGAGAGACAGGGGATTGAGAGACACCAGTCAGTGTACAGATATCTCCCTGAGAGAGAGGGGACTGAGAGACACCAGTCAGTGTACAGATATCTCCCTCAGAGAGAGAGGGGCCTGAGAGACACCAGTCAGTGTGCAGATATCTCCCTGAGAGAGAGAGGGGGAACTGAGAGACTCCAGTCACTGTACAGATATCTCCCTGAGAGAGAGAGAGGTCTGAGAGACACCAGTCAGTGTACAGATATCTCCCTGAGAGAGGGAGAGGGGAGTGAGAGAGACCAGTCAGTGTACAGATACCTCCCTGAGAGAGAGGGGGGACTGAGAGACACCAGTCAGTGTACAGATATCTCCCTCAGAGAGAGAGAGGCCTGAGAGACACCAGTCAGTGTGCAGATATCTCTCTGAGAGAGAGAGAGGGGGAACTGAGAGACACCAGTCAGTGTACAGATATTTCCCTGAGAGAGAGAGGGGCCTGAGAGACACCAGTCAGTGTACAGATATCTCCCTGAGAGAGAGAGAGGGGACTGAGAGACACCAGTCAGTGTATCGATATCTCCCTGAGAGAGAGAGAGGGGGGAATGAGAGACACCAGTCACTGTTCAAATATCTCCCTGAGAGAGAGAGGGAACTGAGAGAGACTAGTCAGTGTACAGATATCTCCCTGAGAGAGAGAGGGGACTGAGAGACACCTGTCAGTGAACAGTTATCTGCCTGAGAGAGAGAGGGGACTGAGAGACACCTGTCAGTGTACAGATATCTCCCTGAGACAGAGAGAGAGAGGGGATTGAGAGACACCAGTCAGTGTACAGATATCTCCCTGAGAGAGAGAGGGGTCTGAGAGCCACAAGTCAGTGTACAGATGTCTCCCTGAGAAAGAGAGAGCGGGGGGATATCTCTCTCTCTCACGGAGATACCTGTACATTGACTGGTGTCTCTCAGTCCGCCCCTCTCTCTCAGGGAGATATCTGAACACTGACTGGTGTCACTCAGTCCCATCTCTCTCTCTCTATCAAGGAGATTTCTGTACACTGACTTGTGTCTCGCAGTCCCC
>NW_025135907.1:0-1187 GCF_004010195.1 Chiloscyllium plagiosum
AACCCAACACTGCAACCTCCCCCTCCCTGACTGATCCCTTCCCCACACTAAATTCACCCCCTCACTGACTGTTCCCGATACATCACTGAATCAAACACTCCGTAAGTGATGTGGACACAATCAAGTAATCACCCCCTTCCTGACTGATCCTACCTAACACTGCAATCTCCCCCTTCCTTAGTGATACCTACACAACTCTGCACTCACCACTCCCCTACGGAAGTTTAGATCGCATGGAATCCAGGGGGCATTGGTAAACTGGATACACAATTGGCTTGATGGTAGGAAGCAGAGGATAATAGTCAGACTGGAGGCCTGTGACTAGTGGTGTGCATCAGCGGTCATAGAATTATAGAATCCCTCCTCTGTGGAAACAGGCCCTTTGGCCCAACAAGTCCACTGGCCCTCTGAAGATTATTCCACCCAAACCCAGTCCCAAACCCTGTTACTCTATATTTATCCCTGAAAACGCAACCTACTTCCACATCCATGAACACTATAGGCAATTGAGCATGGCCAATTTACCTGACGTGCACATCTTTGGACTGTGGGAGGAAACCAGAGCACCCGGAGGAAATCCACGCAGACGTGAGGAGAACATACAAACTCAGTTGGTGTGGCATGGTGGCTCAGTGGTTGGCACTGCTGCCTCACAGAGCCAGGGACCCGGGTTCGACCCCTCGGGTGACTGTCTGTGTGGAGTTTATACATTCCCCCCATGTCTGCGTGGGTTTCCTTTGGGTGCTCCGGTTTCCTCCCACAATCCAAAAATGTTCAGGGCAGATGAATTTTCCATGCTAAATTGTCCATAATGCTATGTGCATTCATCAAGGGAGAATGGCTCTGGGTGGGTTACTCTTCGGCAGATCGGAGTGGACTGGTTGGGCCAAATGGCCTGTTTCCATACTGTAGGAAATCTAACCCTAACAGGGTCAAACCCACACAGAGCATCTTGTGAGGTTGGAATTGAACCCAGATCCACAGCGCTGTGAGGCAGCAGTGCTAACCACTGAGCCATTGTGCCACTGAACTGGTCAGTGCTAGGCCCATTATTGTTTGTTATCAATATCAATGATTTGGACGAGGATGTTTAAGGCATGATTAGAAAGTTTGCAGATTACACAAAACTAAGTGAGGAAGGTTCTCAGCAATTACAACAGGGCCTTGATCAGCTGGGGAATTGGGCT
>NW_025135908.1:0-1187 GCF_004010195.1 Chiloscyllium plagiosum
CAAACATCAGTTTGTACCATCAGTCAAACATCAGATTGGACCATCAGTCAAACATCAGTTTGTACCATCCAACAATCATCAGATTGTACAATCCGTCAAACATCAGATTGTACCATCCGTCAAACATCAGTTTGTACCATCAGTCAGACATCAGTTTGTCCCATCAGTCAGACATCAGTTTGTACCATCCGTCAAACATCATTTTGTACTATCCGTCAAACATCAGTTTGTACTATCCGTCAGACATCAGTTTGTACCATCCGTCAAACATCAGTTTCTACCATCCGTCAGACATCAGTTTGTACCATCAGTCAGACATCAGTTTGTACCATCCGTCAAACATCATTTTGTACTATACGTCAGACATCAGTTTGTACTATCCGTCAGACATCAGTTTGTACCATCCGTCAAACATCAGTTTGTACCATCAGTCAGACATCAGTTTGTACCATCAGTCAGACATCAGTTTGTACCATCCGTCAAACATCAGTTTCTACCATCCGTCAGACATCAGTTTGTACCATCAGTCAGACATCAGTTTGTACCATCCGTCAAACATCATTTTGTACTATCCGTCAGACATCAGTTTGTACCATCCGTCAAACATCAGTTTGTACTATCCGTCAGACATCAGTTTGTACTATCCGTCAGACGTCAGTTTGTACCATCAGTCAGACATCAGTTTGTACCATCCGTCAAACATCAGATTGTACCATCCGTCAGACATCAGTTTGTACCATCCGTCAGACGTCAGTTTGTACCATCAGTCAGACATCAGTTTGTACCATCCGTCAAACATCATTTGTACTATCCGTCAGACATCAGTTTATACCATCCGTCAAACATCAGTTTGTACCATCAGTCAGACATCGGTTTGTACCATCAGTCAAACATCAGTTTGTACCATCAGTGAAACATCAGTTTTTACCAGCAGTCAAACATCAGTTTGTACCATCAGTCAGACATCAGTTTGTACCAACTGTCAGACATCAGTTTGTACCATCAGTCAGACATTGGTTTGTACCATCAGTCAGACATCAGTTTGTACCATCCGTCAAACATCAGTTTGTACCAACTGTCAGACATCAGTTTGTACCATCAGTCAGACATCAGTTTGTACCATCAGTCAGACATCGGTTTGTACCATCCGTCAGACATCATTTTGTACCATCAGTCAAACATCAGTT
>NW_025135909.1:0-1187 GCF_004010195.1 Chiloscyllium plagiosum
AGGTTCTCTGGGTGTGATGTTCCCCAGGTGTGATGTTATCCAGGTGTGATGTTCCCCAGGAGTGACGTTCCCCAGGTGTGACGATCCCCAGGTGTATTGGTCCCCGGGTGTGATGTTCCCCAGGTGTGATGTTTCCCAGATGTGATGTTCCCCGGGTGTGATGATCCCCGGGTGTAATGTTCCCCAAGTGTAATCTTCCCGAGGTGTGTAGATCACCAGATGTGATGTTCCCCAGGTGTGATGTTCCCTGGGTGTGATGTTCCCCACGTGTGATGTTCCTTAGGTGTAATGTACACTGGGTGTGATGTTCCCCAGATGTGATATTCCCCAGGTGTGATGTTCCCTATGTGTGATGTTCCCTGGGTGTGATGTTCCCCAGGTGTGATGTTCCTTAGGTGTGATGTACCCTGGGTGTGATGTTCCCTGGTTGTGATGTTCCTCAGGTGTGATGTTCCCCAAATGTAATGTTCCCCAGGTGTGATGTTCCCCAGGTGTGATGTTCCCCAGTTGTGAGGTGCCCTGGGTGTGATGTTCCCTCTGTGTGATGTTCCCTGAGTGTGATGTTCCCCGGGTGTGATGTTCCCCAAGTGTAATGTTCCCTGGGTGTGATGTTCCCCAGGTGTGATGTTCCCCAGGTGTGATGTTCCCCAGGTGTGACATTCCCCAGGTGTGATGTTCCCCAAGTGTAATGTTCCCCGGGTGTGATGTTCCCCAGGTGTGATGTTCCCCAGTTGTGAGGTGCCCTGGGTGTGATGTTCCCTCTGTGTGATGTTCCCTGAGTGTGATGTTCCCCGGGTGTGATGTTCCCCAAGTGTAATGTTCCCTGGGTGTGATGTTCCCCAGGTGTGATGTTCCCCAGGTGTGAGGTACCCTGGGTGTGATGTTCCCTGGGTGTGATGTTCCCCGAGTGTGATGTACACCAGGTGTGATGTTCCCCAGGTGTGATGTTACCCAGGTGTGATGTTCTCCAGGTGTGACGATCCCCAGGTGTAATGGTCCCCGGGTGTGATGTTCCCCAGGTGTGATGTTCCCCAGATGTGATGTTCCCTGGGTGTGATGTTGCCCGGGTGTAATTTTCCCCAAGTCTAATGTTCACCAGGTGTGTAGATCCCCGGGTGTGATGTTCCCCGGGTGTGATGTTCCCCAGGTGTTATGATCCCCAGGTGTAATGGTCCCCGGGTGTGATG
>NW_025135910.1:0-1187 GCF_004010195.1 Chiloscyllium plagiosum
GTCTAGGCAGCATCTTGATAAATCTCCTCAGCAACCTCACCAAAGCTTCCAAACATCTTTCCTCTAACGAGGCAAACAGAACTGATCACAATATTCTAGGTGTGGTCTCACCGGGGTTCCATAGATTAGCAGCATAACCTCGCAGCTTTTAAACTCAATCCCTCGGCTAATGAACACATCAAACGCCTTCTTAATAACCGTATAAATCTGGGGAGCAACTTTGTGGGAGCTATGCCATAGACCATATGATTTCCCCTGTTCCTCCACAATGTAAGAATCCTGCCTTTAATCCTGTATTCTGCATTCAAAATCGACCTTCCAAAATGAATCCTATCCCACTTTTCCATATTGACACCATCTGCCACTTAGCAGCCGAGTGCTGCATCTTTTCAATGTCCTGTTGCAAACTACAACAGACCTCCATACTATCCACAATTCCAGGTGTCAAGGAGCGCTGAAGGCGTAAACACTACATCACTCTAGTGTCTCCTTCCTTCCATGACCAGAACTAAATGTGGAGGGGTGGAGAGACATGCCGTTGGTAGCAGAGTAACCAGTAAGGCTTTCAAACAAGAGGCTTCGTACAACAGTCAACAGGAGATTTTGGACTTATTAGAATGTTTGAAAGTGGATAAATGTCGCGGTCCTTACATTTTACAGGAGGAGACCAATCAGCCCTCAGGGCCTATAAAACTGTAACTAGTGTAGATCATGCAGCACCAGTGTTCAGTTACACAGCAACATGATCAGTCTATTCAGCTACTTGAAGTCAGTAAGACAGGAAATGGAAGAGGCCACAAAGTTACTGGTCTATGGGGTATACTGGAATTACACCAGTTTACATCGCCCCTCAGGCCTGACCTTCAATTCAGTAAGGTCGGGGCTGATCTGCACTCGGCCGCAATTTCTCTGTCGGTGCCGAATTCTTTGTAGCCCTCGACTCTCTAACGTGTCAAAATCCATTGACACCCACTCCCACCCCTAACATTTCAGTGATGTAGCCTCCCCTAACTGTCTGGTCCCAACTGTAATTACCCTCTGAGAGACGGAAACACTCCACATGCATATACCTTGGCCTATTGACATGAACAAAACATGTGAACACAACGTGAGAGTGATTGAACCTGATAACACAGTAGTATTTGTTTGAGCTAAGTGTCAAGGAGGAGACTGAACAAAATTGAACT
>NW_025135911.1:0-1187 GCF_004010195.1 Chiloscyllium plagiosum
CTCTGCGTGAAAAAAGTTGCCTCTTAGGTCCCTTTTAAATTTTTCTCCTCTCACGTTAAACCTAGTTCTGGACTCCCCAACCCCAGGGGAAAAAACCTTGTCTATTTACCCTATCCATGCCCCTCATGGTTTTATAAACCTCTATAACATCACCCCTCAGTCTCCGATGCTCCAGGGAAAACAGCCCCAGCCTATTCAGCCCCTCAAACCCTCCAACCCCAGCAACACTCAGGACACCATCACTGCTGACTACCTGCTGAGTCCATGATCTGGGCCTACTCGACAATTTTGTACCTTGAAGGAGTTAGCTTTGTAAATCTATTCTGCTTCCAAATTCTATCAATCCTTTGATGTCATTCTCCATGTACAGTGTACAAGCGTCATTAGGTGGTTTCCTTAAGGCCCTGGACATCTTGCAGAGATGAACTCTACTTATGTAATTTCTTTTTATTCATTTTGTAACTCAAATGGCACCAGATTATGGCGATAAAACACTTTTCACCGTATCTCCCTAGATGTATGTGACAATACTCTGCTCCAAACCTTGACTCCAGCAGAAATGTACAATAAAGGCTGGACTGCAACAGCACACAATCAGCAGCTGCTCCAACAAATAGTGATGCTAGCACAGCCTTTACCATGGAATTCCCAGAAAATCCACAACACTCGACCACTTCGGTTTCTGTTATTCCTACTGTAAGGTAAAGTCTAAATTTACCAGTGAACATTAAAACCAGCTGAAATTTAACCTGTTAATTTCAATCTAATTACAATTGCAATCTCCTTCGTTAAAAGAAAAACACAAAATCAAATCAGTCCTCAAGAAGCTAGTATTTAATAATGTTTAGCAGAATTTACTTACCAGCAATAAATTTTCATTTACTATCAGGACAAATGGCCGACAGTAAAAGGCCTATTTTAGTACATGAGCTCAAGGTGCAAGATGGTGGCAGTACAGCATATAGCAGCCAGAGCTCGTTCGCTCCGCACACTCCTTTTCTTCTTTTCCTCTTTCTCTTCTCTTCCTCCTAGTATTTTTAATCTTTGTCTCCTTTTTGTCCCTTCGACTCCTGACCATTGGTGAGCAATGATTCCCAGCCTCTGGTGATGACTCCTGACCACATCAGCCACCTCCTGTCATGGCCGACCAGCATGGCACGGCGTCCTGCTCCCCCTCACCGGCACGG
>NW_025135912.1:0-1187 GCF_004010195.1 Chiloscyllium plagiosum
CCTCCACTCCCCGTGGGAGCGAGTCCCCCATTCCCCCTCCCCCACTCCCCGTGGGAGCGAGTTCCCCATTCCCCCCCGACTCCCTGTGGAAGCGAGTCCCACATTCTCTGTGGTGTCCAGGGATGTGCATTTTAGGGTGGATTGGCCATGCTAAACTGTCCCATAGTGCCCAGGGACGTGTAGGTTAGGATGGATTGGCCATGCTAAATTGTCCCATAGTGCCCAGGGATGTGCAGGTTAGGGTGGATTGGCCATGCTAAACTGTCCCATAGTGCCCAGGGGCGTGTAGGTTAGGGTGGATTGGCCATGCTAAATTGTCCCGTAGTGCCCAGGGATGTGCAGGTTAGGGTGGATTGGCCATGCTAAATTGCCCTGTAGTGCCCAGGGATGTGCAGGTTAGAGGCATTAGTCAGGGTTAATTGTGGAGTGTTAGGGGAGGGAATTTGGGCTTGGGTGGGATATTCTTTGCCAGGTGGGTGTGGACTCGTTGGGCTGAAGGGCCTGTTTTCACAAGGCCGGGATTGTTTGGTTTGAAGTAATGTGGGCCGAAAGAGTCCAGAGACTGCCGCGCAAGGCAACGGATGAATAACTCAACAGGCCCCGAACGAGTCGTTGAGTCCGAGGTTGTGTGGGAGGGGGGGGGGGGGGGGGGGGGGGGGTTGAGGGGCAATTAGTGACGACCGATACTGGCCTCTCCTCCCTTCCTCCCACCTGCCCTCGATCTCCGATGGGACAGGCGTCTTCAACAAGATGCTGAAGGAACTAGGCCTCACCAATGTTGGTTTGGACGGTTTCTCGTACGAGGCAGTTGACGTTTCTGTTTTGGTTTTACCCCATCTCTCCACCCCCCCCCACCCCCGCCCCCGACGCCCAGAGCAAGGCAAGTCATTCCTCTTGGCGCTGGCCTTTGGGCTGACTCTGGAGGGACCGCTTCAGAACATCATCATAAACTTCACCCGAGGTTCGGAGTCCATCGCTTGTGGGGCAGAGCTGGCGCTGAACCAGACCAAGGACCTGCTCGAGAAGGCAAAGGAGCCCCTGGTCGGTAAGAGGCCGGGCCGCTCGGGTTGGTCAGAGCGATGGGACGGCACGGGGAACGGGGCCGATCGGTCGCCCGCCTGAGCCACTCTCGATCTCCTCCCGCCACTCCCCATGGGAGCATTCTGCCCGACACCCCCTCCCTATCT
>NW_025135913.1:0-1187 GCF_004010195.1 Chiloscyllium plagiosum
TCACGTCTCATGAACTTGAGTCAATTTTTTTGATGTAACAAAGAGGATTCATGAGGGCAAAGCAGTGGAAATGATCTACATGGACTTCAGTGAGGCGTTCGACAAGGTTCCCCATGGGAGAGTGGTTAGCAAGGTTGATCTCATAGAATACAGAGATAACTAGCCATTTGGATACAAAACTGGCTCAAAGGTAGAAGACAGAGGGTGGTGGTGGAAGGTTGCTTTTCAGATTGGAGACCTGTGACCAGTGGGGTGTCACAAAGTATCAGTGCTGGATCCACTAATTTTCATAATTTATATCAATGATCTGGATGTGAATATAGGAAGTATTGTTAGTAAGATGACACCAAAATTGGAGGTGCAGTGGACAGTGAAGAGGATTACCTCAGATTACAACGGGATCTTGATCAGATGGTTGAATGTGCTGGCAGATGGAGTTTAATTTAGATAAATGTGAGGTGCTGCATTTTGGGAAAGCAAATATTAGCGGGATGTATACACTTACTGATAAGTTCCTCGGGAGTGCTGCTGAACAAAGAGACCTTGGAATGCAGGTTAATAGCTCCTTGAAAGCAGAATCGCAGGTAGATAGGATAGTGAAGAATGTGTTTAGTATGCTTTCCTTTATTGGTCAGAGCACTGAGTATAGGAGTTGGGAGGTCATATTGCGGCTGTACAGGGACATTGGTTAGGTCACGCCTGGAATATTGCGTGCAATTCTGGTCTCCTTCCTATCAAAACAATATTGTGAAAGTTGAAAGTGGCCAGAATAGTATTACAAGCACGTTGTCAGGGTTGGAGGATTTGAGCTACAGGGAGAAGACAAATACATTGTTTTCCCTGGAGCGTCAGATGCTGATGGGTGACATTATAGAGGTTTATAAAATCAGTAGGGGCATGGATAGGTAAATATACAAGGTCTTTTCCCTGCGGTGGGGAGGAGGCACGATGGGGGGTGGAAGCAGACGGGGGAGACCGAGAGGGGAGGGTGACCGTTATTTTGTAGATCTACAACACAACCCTGTTCCTGTTTTCTCCGCATCCCCTTCAATCCCTCTGAAGGGCTCAGAACAAGTGTATAGTCCCTGGAAAGTATAGTTTCAGGGTGATCAGGTGCTGAAGGTTGCATTTGGGACGCTGACCTTTATTGGTCCGTGCACTTATCAATAAATGGACCTGGGTTCAGT
>NW_025135914.1:0-1187 GCF_004010195.1 Chiloscyllium plagiosum
GAACCACACAGAACAATGCAAGACTGCAATAAACAAAACGGTTTTCACACTACACACAGGAGTAATGAACAAAAACTTTATTGATAAGTAAATATCATTAATTCGATGCAGTATCACATCAATGATGACGAGCAGTAGGTCTGCTGTTGTCATCGCCAGGAGATACAGAGTGATACATTTGGAGAGGCCACAGTTTCCTCGTTTCAAGATCACAATTGCTGTTATGTTAACTGCAAGAAGAAGAAAAAATCTTGTTGGCCAACTTCACAGGGAACATAAATTCAATTTAATAATTATTAATATTAACTGTCCAATTCTGTTTACTTTCAAAAGCTACAATATACTTAGGAGAATATTTGTACACTTATACAATACATAGTGACATCTTTCAAAAGTCACGTACGATGGACACTCAAAGAATGAGATGCAACCAAAAAAATCTACTTTAGTAATCAAGTATAATAGTGAATGTATAAACAATAAATTAAACAGTTAAATTGATAATGCTGAACAATGGATTTTAAAAGATGCATCTGGATTTTGTAGTTCTTCAATGATTCACAAGTACAAGTTTGTGACTTCAAATTGCAATTTGTAAAAATGAAGTTTGTGCATTCGAATCAGACGCATTCACAAGAAATAGTAGCGTCACAAAAATATGAATTACTTCTTCAGGACAAGAGAAAGCTTAATTTTGTGATTAGATATTCTGTCAGTGTATGTGCTTGTAAGCAATAGAAATTAATCAAAGCTCAGTAGAGATAAAGATACAACAAATACGAGAAGCAATTGACTAATGGCCCGCTCTAACATTTACGTCTTTCAGTAAAATCATATAATACAATTCAAATTCACTTCGAATCTTCCTTCATGCCTTGTGCATCCCTGGAACAATTCAGTTTCAATTGGAAATGAATTAATTCGAACTTCAAGCCTTAATTTGAAAGGTGTCCACTGCTACTTCGGAAAATAATCCAAAACGTACCACAGCGTGAAAAGAAATTACTCCTCCAAATTTGACGAATGTCAGAGATATCGCAGATTTATTACAGACCAAGTGTAATAGAAGAGAACCAAGGATAAAGAGTGGAGGTGATGTTTATGCTTGCAAGTAGGACCGAGGAAAATGGCATTACGAGATTACATTGAAAACCCGAGGAAGTGGAACATAAGAGATTAGGAAAGGC
>NW_025135915.1:0-1187 GCF_004010195.1 Chiloscyllium plagiosum
CGATTCTCTCCTGAGTAAACAACGATGAGAAATGCTCGTTTAAAATCTCGGCAATCTCCTGCGGCTCCACGCATAGACGGCGATGATGACATTTAAATAAACCTAATCTCTCCCTTTTCACCTTTTCCACTTAATAAAGCAAAGGAAACTCGTGGAACTTTCTGTAACCTTATCTAATACATCCATTAAACTTAAACGAATTGCAGCCATTTGTTGTCAGAAGCTGAAGGCAAATTATTGCCTCCACTAAATGTCCGAACATGCAGAGCAGAGGCCTGGGGTTCGGGGGTTGTTGGAGGTGGGCAGATGGTGGTGCCTATAATTGTGAACACTTCCTTAACCGTCACTGAGTTTCCTTATGAGCAGAACAGTCTCTTGAGTGAGAGGCTTAAAATTATCAAGAAAGCAAATTCGGTACACAGGAAGACCCTGTTCGTATTTGTGGAGGGATCACAGCGAAGTAGAAAGATTAACGTTTAAAGGTAGTTTAAAGAGAAGAGTAGTTTAAGTATTCTTTTCACTCAGAGGGTAGTGGGAGGGCTGAACACACAGTGTAAGTATAATCATTGTCACATTGTGAAGGAGTTAGATATGTTTTGGTTGTCATTCAGAGCGATGGCTCTTAACCAAGAAAATGGCATGAGGATATTCAAAGAAAGAACAAAAAGCAAATAAAATTACAGCGTAGTTCCAGGTTTTTCTGCCCTAGAAGCTGCGGCGATCAAGATCCTCTGCCTGAACCTGCCGTCTATTTTAGAAACATCCATCTCCTTCTGCTCCCTCCCCATTCATGCAACTGTCTTGATACATCTTATTTGACGTTATCCTGCCCGTCTCTACCACCTCCCCCGGCAAGGCATTCCTGGCGTTCACCAGCCTCTGCGTAAAGAACTTTCGAAACTTATCTCCCTTAAACTTTTACACTCTCTCTTTGAACTCGTGAGCCCGAGCATGTGAGTCCCAAACTCTGTTAAATCGCTTCATTCTGTCTTAAATGTTCGTGATTTTGTCGACATCAATCTGGAACCCTCTCAGCCTCTGTCTAATGAAAGCAATCCTTATCTCCTCAACGTGTCTTCATAGCTCGGACCCTCCATACGAGGCAAGAACCTGGTGAAACATTTCTGCACCCTCTCCTAAGTGTCCACATCATTGTCACATAGAATTGTGTGCAGTAACTCTCTCTT
>NW_025135916.1:0-1187 GCF_004010195.1 Chiloscyllium plagiosum
ACCTGTTTGAAGAAAACACTTGCTGCTCCTATACCATGGCCTATTGATATGAACCAAAGTGGTTGAGACAAGGGTTCAGGTAAAAATGACTGGCCCCGATATCAAGGAAGTGGTTGGCTTCTGTTTACATCAAGGAGCTGAACAAAACTGAACTTAATGGGAATCAGAGTAAACTCTCCAGTGTTTGGTGTCAAACATGGCACAAAGGAAGATGTTCATCATCTCAGTCCAGTGTCAGCTCTGTGGGAGATCCTCAGGGTAGCTTCCTCTTCACAAACATCTTCAGCTGTTTCATCAATGTCTCCCCGCCCTCCCCACGAAAAGATCAGAATTGGGGATGGTCATTGAAGATTCCACAATGTTCAGAACTTCTTATCCCCCGTCAGCTCCTGAACTGGTTTGTGTCCATGTGCCTCAAGACCTGGACTCCATTGAGGCTTGTGCTGTTAAAGGGTCCGTAACATTCACGTAAAAGCATTGCCTGGCACTGCACATTGCCACAATAAAATACGAGTTCATTCAGCTCCTCACGCTCGTTTCACAGGAATATGAGGAAGTCATTCAGCCCATTTACACTATTGGAGAAGAACAGGGAAAGCCCATTCAGTGTGGTCATTCCCACCTCAACGCACTTACACAGGGGTAGACTCAGGTTGTTGATGCTGATTCCTGATGAACTGCTTATGCCCAAAACATCGATTCTCCTGATTCTCGGATGCTGCCTGACCTTCTGTGCTTTTCCAGCAATCGACTCTCTACTCTGATGTCTAACATTGGTCGTCCTCACTGTCTCCTAATTGATGCTCTAACATGATGACCAAGTGGAGCAGTGATTGCACAGAGGGACTGCTCCACGTTGTTCCTCGCGGCTCCGTTGCTTATGACACACACGTGGGACTTTAAAGTGGTTTTCTCGTGGTGAGGAGGGAAGCCATATGCCTGTGTGAAGATTCAAGATGGCATCTTCCATCTCCGAGAAGCCAGCCTGTGTTCTCTATGTAGGGCGGGAGCTGATTGGAATGGATACCTGCTACAGATGGAAGGTATTGTGGCTGCTCTTGGGGATTGTGAATAACCTGACGTTCTGTACAAGGTTCACACGCCGACTGCAAACTAACATGTGGATGGCTATTTTAGGAATATAAACTATTATGAAAGTCAGGTTTGACTGATGAATGGACTCTCTA
>NW_025135917.1:0-1187 GCF_004010195.1 Chiloscyllium plagiosum
CTGGCTGGGCTCATTTTCCAAAACCAAGTCCTGTATATGTGCCAAGTTGTGGGATCATGTTCACATAATGACCAAAATCAGTGAGTGGCAAAAGTAGCCTCCTTTATTCAGCAGCCGCAAGAGCACAAGTTCAAGGCGGCAAAAGAATCCTGAAATACAGTTCTTACAAGAACCCCTTTATACACAGTTATTGCATATATTAAAATTCCATTATTATGGTGTTACAATGTCTCTAGTACACAAAAGTTTGAGAGGCTTCTGTCCTGGGAGACAGGAGATGGGTTATATCATGTGCTAAATGCTAGCTGCAATTTCTGATGGGATTAAGTCTGTGTCTGATCTGCTTGCATTATTAAGAGATGTTAGACCTTTTGCCTGTACTTAATAAAAGAATAAAGGATATTAAATTGATTACTACAGCTGGGTTGTGAGATTTGTTTACTATTTGCTAGTTTCATTCATTCATGCAATTTCACTTAAGCACTGTTTTGATAGTTTCTTAAAGACGCAATGGCCCAGTTAAAAGGTATTTGACAAGTACATGCTTTTCGGGGAAACTGTTTGGTATTCTGTAATCTATTCAGGTCCAAGAGTTGGTTGGTAAGGACCAATCAATATTATAACATTTCGTGGAGACATGATGACAGGGATGGTATTGTTCTGTACGCCACACTTATTCTGAGGTAAACACTGTCTGTAGCAGGAGCTGATAAGGTGTGAAAATGCAGTAATGGGCTGGAAAGGGTTGTTTTGAGTAGAAAGGGTTGCTTTAGAATTGATCTATTTTATGATGTTAAAATATACTACAGAACCACATTATAGTAGGGAGTTATTCATGAATGAAATGGGAAGACGGTGTTTGTTTGCAAGTGGGTTAATAAGGGAGTTATGAATGAATAGACATAAAATGCTTTGAGTGGGAAATATAAAGTGCTTGTGACATGGTTAGTGAAGGGACCTAGAACACAGTATTTCACAGACCCCCCTTTTGATTCTACTGAGACCTTTCAAAGAGAATCACACAATTCTTATCCTAGCTCAAATATACCACTTGGGTCTCTTAGATGGTGGAAGGGCTTGGGAAGACATGGTTCGTATTGAGCATGGTGCAAAACAGCCTGTTAGCAAATGTGCTTTATAAAACAGAAATCAATATACACAGCTAGAACAGCAATCATAACCATTGT
>NW_025135918.1:0-1187 GCF_004010195.1 Chiloscyllium plagiosum
TCTTTTCACATCAGAATTGAGGCAGTTCAGCCTGAACCAACTATTCTGAATGTTCCTTAAAACTCCAGCTCCCACCCAGCTCCCATTCAATGTGCAGAAGAAACCCCGAGGTCTAAAGGATCAGAGAAATATCTGTCAATCAAAATGGAGCAGCTGGACAAAACAGCGGAGGATTAGAAACCAGGATTGTTGAAGTCCTTTTTAATTAATTGTTTCTGTTCTATTCTGTTAAATCTACATCAAATGCCGCCTAAATTAAGGACATTTCATACACTGGAGAAAGACAGTCAAACCAAAATGGACATGTAGCAATTCAAAACGAACCCTCAGAAACCATGATTTCTGCAAAGGTGACAAACAACTCCAACAATTGGGTCTGCTGTGTAATGGATGACATATTTCCAATCTCATCTGCATCAATGATCATGACATTTTGGACTGTCGGAAAAATGATAGCTCACAGTGGCCTGTTATGTGTGAGAGAAATGTGCACTGGGCATCTAGACTTTGCTTTGGGATTCTCTCTTGCCTGATGTATTTGCAGACATCAACATTTGTGGCGTGTTTTATTTTTGGCGCTGGGTTGGCAAGGGGTTCTGGGAGAAAACAGCCTGCCCTTGGATTATTTGAGCTTGAAATGCCTCGACCTTG
Source organism: Chiloscyllium plagiosum (assembly GCF_004010195.1). NCBI lineage: Eukaryota > Metazoa > Chordata > Chondrichthyes > Orectolobiformes > Hemiscylliidae > Chiloscyllium > Chiloscyllium plagiosum. The sequence goes on from NW_025135918.1 coordinate 652, forward strand.
ACTATTACCAACTTGCCTCTTTCCTCGGCTCATCAATGACAATGTCTGATCCCACAAGGATGGAGAGAGTCAGGTGAGTGAGGTGGGTCACAGGTGTAATTGCAGTGATTTCAATGGCAGTGTAGCAGAGTGACAGCAAAGGGAGCTGAAGGACACAGCATGAAACAAATAACAAAGTGGCATCACAGAGCAAGGCAGATCAGCGATTCGCAGGGAAATGTTTCAGCTCAGTTACTGATAACTTCATTGTGATCAAGAAATCAGGTCGAAACAAATGAAGTTGAAATGGAAAGCCTGGAGGGAAGGGAATGGGAGCAGTGGGAATATAAAAGAATAGTGTGACATCAGCAGAAGGGGAGGAGCAGATCCCAAGTAGCTGGGACTATTTTTTAAATAAGGCACAACCCTCTGTCTTTCTGGTAAGTTTATACACTGTGCAATGAGAAAGGACATGGTGGGGCGCCTCAGTTGTGTTGAGTACACACCCTGTTGCACGTGGCAAACCAGGAAGCTTCTCATGTTGGACAAGGTATTTT
>NW_025135919.1:0-1187 GCF_004010195.1 Chiloscyllium plagiosum
CCAACAGTGCTATTAGAATGAGGGTTCCAGTATTACCTACGGTGTAGTTATAAAGAGGGATTCAGAGTCACATACAGTGCTGTTAGAAAGGGTGTTGCAGGATTAACTACAGTGCTGTTAGAAAGAGGTTCGAGGATCACTCACAGTGTTGTTAGAAGGAGTGTTCTAGGACTAATTATAGTGTTGTTAGAAAGAGGGTTACAGAGTTCTCCACAGTGCTGTTAGAAAGAGGGTTCAACGGTCACCTACAGTGTTGTTAGAAAGAGGGTTCTAGAGTCATCTACAGTGCTTTTAGAAAAAGTGTTTCAGGGTCACCTACATTGCTGTTAAAAAGTAAGTTCCAGGATTACCTGCAGTGCTGTTAGAAAAAGGGTTCCAGGATTACCTATAGTGCTGTTAGAAAGAGTGTTCCAGGATTACCTACAGTGCTGTTAGAAAGAGGGTTCCAGCATTACTGATAGTGCTGTTAGAAAGAGTGTTCCAGGATTACCTACGGTGTTGTTAGAAGGAGTGTTCCAGGATTACCTACAGTGCTGTTAGAAAGAGTGTTCCAGGATTACCTATAGTGCTGTTAGAAAGAGGGTTCCAGGATGACCTACAGTGCTGTTAGAAAGAGGGCTGCAGGATTTCCCACAGTGTCATCAGAATGAGAGATCCAGGGCCACCTACAGTGTTATTTGAAAGAGGGTTCGAGGATAACCTATAGTGCTGTTAGAAAGAGAGTTCCAAGTTCATATAAGTGTTGTTAGAAAGTGAGTTCCATGATTGCCTATAGTGCTATTAGAAAGAGTTCCAGGTTCACATACAGTGTTGTTATAAAGTGGTTTCCAGGATTACCTACAGTGCTGTTAGAAAGAGAGTTCCGAGTTCACATACAATGTTGTTAGAAAATGGGTTCCAGGATTACCTATAGTGCTGTTAGAGAGAGGGTTCAAGGGTCACCGACAGTGTTGTTAGAAAGAGGGTTCTAGAGTCACCTACAGTGTTGTTAGAAAGAGAGTTCCAGGATTACCTACAGTGCTGTTATAAAGAGGGTTTCAGGATCACCCACAGTGTTTTTAGAAAGAGGGTTCCAGGATTACCGATACTGCTGTTAGAAAGAGGGCTCCATGGTCACCAACAGTGCTATTAGAAAGAGGGTTCCAGTATTACCGACGGTGTAGTTATAAAGAGGGATTCAGAGTCAC
>NW_025135920.1:0-1187 GCF_004010195.1 Chiloscyllium plagiosum
TTCAAAAACTCAGCTGAATTTATCTGACAGGATTTTCCTATACCAAATCTATGCTGACTATCCATAATCAATTTTTGCCTTTTGGAATGGTGATCCATTCTGTCCCTCAGAATTGTCCCCAATAATGTCCCTCCCCCTGCTGTCAGACTATCTGCTCTGTAATTACCTGGCCTACCCCTGCTGTTCTTGAACAAAGGAACCACATTAGTGATCATCCAGTCATTCAGCACTTCACCTGTGGCCATCAAAGTATTAAATATATCCACCAGGGCCCCAGCAATCTCCTCCCTAACCTCCTGTAGCAGCCTGGGATACATTGCATTGGCACTAGGGATTTCTCCACCTTTATGCCTTGAAAATATTTAATACCTGCTCCTTATTGACCTTAACATGTTCTCGAACCTCACCATCCCGACTGAAATCCCCAGCTTTCTCCTATCTGAATACAGATTGAATACACTGAAGAAATCACCTACTTCCTCTGGCTCCATGCACAGATTGTCCCTTTGGTTTCCAATGGGCCCTGGTCTTTGGCTGGGAATACTCTTACTCTGACTATTGTCATAAAATACCTTGTGGCTTTTCAGATTCTGTGAGAAACTAGCGAAGAGATTGCAGGGCCCCTTGCAGGGATATTTGTATCATCGACAGCCACAGTGAGATGCAGGAAGACTGGAGGGCAGCTAATGCTGTTCCATCAATTCTGGGCTGCAAGGAAACGCCAAAGAACTACAGACCAGTGAGACCGACATCAGTGGTGTGTGAATTGTTGGAATAGATTCGAAGATCTTCATGCAGTTGGAAAAGCAATGGCAGATTAAGGAAAGTCAGCATGGGTTTACGTGTGAGAAATGATATCCCACAAACCTGATTGAGTTTTTGAGGAAGTGAACAGGAGGAAGAGTGGGAGATGGTGTGTAAACGGTTCTGCATAGTCGACTGGTTAATAAGGTGGGATCCAGGGAGAGCTGCACTAATGGATACAAAGTTGGTTTGATGGTAGTAGACAGAGGGTGGTGGCATGGGTTTGTTGTACTGAATGGACATTGTGACCATTAGTGTGTGGCAACGATTGGCGCTGGATCGACTGTTTTACTTCATTCATAAAAACGATTTAGAGGAGAATACAGGAGGCATAGTTAGTACAGTTATGTGTGACACTAAAGTTGGTGACAGAGTGGTCAGTG
>NW_025135921.1:0-1187 GCF_004010195.1 Chiloscyllium plagiosum
ATCCCACACTCTCAGGCACTGTGTTCCAGACCCAAACCCCTGGATTAAACAGGCCTAATCCACATTCTCAGACACTGTGGTCCAGACCCTATCCCCTGGAAATTAATCATTCCGATCCCACTCTCTCAGGCACTGTGTTCCAGGCCATTACCTCTGGATTAATCTGGCCTAACCCTGACTCTTAGGCTGTCTTTCAAACCCTAAACCCTGCATTAATCTGGCCTATCCCACACTCTCAGGCACTGCGTTCCAGACACTAACCCCTGAGTAACCCGGCCTATCCCACACTCTCTGACACTGTATTCCAGAACGTAACCCCTGGATTAATCCGGCCTACCCCACACTCTCAGGCACTGTGTTCCAGAACGTAACCCCTGGATTAATCCGGCCTACCCCACTCTCTCAGGCACTGTGTTCCAGAACGTAACCCCTGGATTAATCTGGCCTATCCCACTCTCTCAGGCACTGTGTTCCAGGCCATAACCCCTGGATTAATCTGGGCTATCCCTGACTCTCAGAAACTGTATTCCAGACCAAAACCCCTGGATTAATCCGCCCTATCCCGCAATGTTAGGCACTGCGTTCCAGACACTAACCCCTGGATTGACCGGCCTATCCTACACTCTCAGGCACAGCATTCCACACCCTAACCCCTGGATTGACCGGCCTATCCCACAGTCTCAGACACTGTGTTCCACACCCTAACCCCTGGAATAATTCAGCCTACCCCACTCTCTCAGACACTGTGCTCCAGACCCTAAATCCTTGAATTAATCTGGTCTATCCCACGCTCTCAGGCACTTTGTTCCACACCCTAACCCCTGGATTAATCTGGTTTATCCCTGACTCTCAGCCACTCTGTTTCAGACCCTAAATCCTGCATTAATCTGGCCTATCCCACACTCTCAGAAACTGTATTCCAGACCAAAACCCCTGGATTAATCTGCCCTATCCCATACTCTCAGACACTGTGTTCCAGACCCTAACCCCTGGATTAATCCGGCCTACCCCACACTCTCAGGCACTTTGTTCCAGACCCTAACCCCTGAATTAATCCAGCCAAACCCACACCCTCAGAGACTGTGTTCCAGACACTAACCCCTGGATTAATCCGGCGTATCGCACACTCTCAGATACTGTTTTCCAAACCCTAGCCCCTGGATGAATCCGGCTAACCCACATTCTCA
>NW_025135922.1:0-1187 GCF_004010195.1 Chiloscyllium plagiosum
GATCGAGGATTACACGCATTTGCGAGTATCCGAGACGATGAACGCGTGAGGGAGCAGAGTGGAGTGAGAGCGGGAGGCTTGCACGTACCTGGAGTCGCACAGATACATTTCTGCTGCTCGGACCTTCCCGCACTAAATATGAAAGAAGTGTAAGATACATCACAGAAAACGCTTAAATCATTTGGCTGATAATATACCGTTGCTTGCGACTTAAAGTAAATTGCTATAAGTTCGCAAACTTACTTTTGAACTACTGAAAGAAGCATTACACTCCGAAATAAAAGGAATAAGTGAAAGTCTGAGTCAATTTAATAAACTTGTCAGAGTCACCCACAGTTCGAGCAGGGACTTAAATGTTATTTCCTTGATGTTAAATTTGTACTAAGCAAATTAAATGATACTAAATTTATATTAAGTAATGAATTAAGTAAGACAAGGTAACGTGTTGTTTAAGGTATGTATAAGACTTGGCAGCATATATGTGTGAAATGTGAAATGTGTTCTGTTACACGGGGAAGTCATAGCCCCTGCTGATGCTTTGTATAAACACTGGGTATTGTAGTTCAGAAAGTGACTGGAGACTCTGTGGGACATCTGAGATGCTGACAGTTGTGTGGATAGCACATGAAAAAAGGTGATTATCCTGCAGACTTGACGGCCTGGAAGAAGGAAGGTGAATGAGTGTCCAGTCAATCGAAGAGAAATAGTCAAGTAATACAGAAATAACCTGATGTCCCACTCAAAATTCAGTTTTCCACTTTGGAAGCTGATGAAGGTGCGGGACTCTCGGAGAGTGCAGTCAGAGCCTCTATCATTCTTTACTAGTTTAGATGCGCCCGCTGCTGCTTCTCAAACTCCAAGTCCGAATAGCCGTCGACTCCTGTTACTGTTTTAGACTCTCCCGCTCTTTGCTGCTCGCTCTCAGGTTATCTGCCTCTGCGACCTCAAGCACCCTGACCGTGCAGGAGGCGAGAAAGAAGGAACTATGAGCAGTAGCCAGAGAGGCTTCAGGAAATTGAAGAAGATGTTTCTGTCACTGTCAGTGTAATTCCAGGGTCGTGGGATCAAGAATGTCACTGTGTCTGCAGGACATTCATTTGAGCGCAGTGAACATTCAAAGGTCATGTCCACGTTGGCAAAAATGACATGGGTAGGAAGTGTGAAATTGTCTGGGAATCAGAATTTAG
>NW_025135923.1:0-1187 GCF_004010195.1 Chiloscyllium plagiosum
ATTCCCGACCTCTCACGCACACTCGGGGACTCTCTGGGATTCTATCACACACACTCGGGAACACTCTGGGATTCCCTCTGACACACAATCTGGAATTCCCTCTCCCTCACACTCTGGGAATCTCTCTCTCACATAGACTCTGGGATTCCCTCTCTCTCACACACTCTCTCGGATTCCCTCTCTCACACACACTCTGGGGTATCCCCTCACTGGCACACAATCTGGGACTCTCACACACACACACGCTGGGACTCTCATTCTCACACACGCTGGGACACTGATTCTCACACACACTCTGGGATTGGCTATTTCTCACGCACTCCGGGATTCCCTCCAGCACACAAATTCCGGGACACTCTGGAATTCCCTCTCTGACACACACTCTGGGATTCCCTCTCTCACACACACTCTCAGATTCCGTCAGGGACACTGATTCTTACACAGACTCTGGGACACTGATTCTCATACAGACTCGGACACTGATTCTCACACAGACTATGGGACTCTCACACACACTCTGAACACTGGAACTCTTACACACACTCTGGGACACTGGGACTCTCACACACACTCTGGGACTCTCATACACACACACACACACACACACACACACACTGGGACTCACACACACACACACTCTGGTACAATGTGATTCTCTTACACACGTTGGAATTCTCTTGCACACTCTGGCACACTCAGGTAATCTCTCTTACATTCGGGGATACCCTCACACACCATGGGACTCTGGGACTCTGTCACTCACTCTGGGACTCACTGTGGGATGCTGTTATACACTCTGGGATTCCCTCACACACTCTGGGATTCAATCACACACTTTGAGACTTTCTTGGATTCTCTCTCATACTCTAGAAATCCCGAACACACTCTGGCACATGCTGGGATTCTGTCACACACTCTGGGAGTACCTATCACACACTCTGGGAGTCTCTGGGATTCCTTTACGCAATCTGGGAGACTGGGGCTCTCTCACACTCACTGTGGGACACTCTCCCACACACTCTGGCACACTGTGATTCTCTTACACTCACTGGGATTCTCTTGCACACTCTGGCACACTCAGGGAATCTCTCTTACATTCGGGGATTCCCTGAAGCACCACGAGTTTCTGGGACTCTCTAACTCACTCTGGGACACTCCCTCACTCAATGTGGGATTCCATTCCAGAC
>NW_025135924.1:0-1187 GCF_004010195.1 Chiloscyllium plagiosum
CTAATGGTGAGGATCTTGTTGAGCTGGACCCTATTCCCACAAGCGATTTAGGACTTTTTCCTGCAAAGCAACACCAGGCAATTTCAGATAATGACTGTGAGTGAAGGAGTGGTGTGAGGGTAAGAAGGGGGAAAGGAGCTAGCGAGGAAGGCATGGGAGGAGGAGTGTGGATGGAGGGATAGGGAGTGTTAGATTGGGCTGCACGGTGACCTCTGCAAAGTCAGCTCCCTTTGGGAGAATTGGTTGGTGGGAGGGGAGTGAGTTGGCAGCGGGGAACCCTCACCGCTCATTCATGGCCTCCATGCTACGGTGCCACCATAAATGTAAGTAAACTTGGATGTTCTGTGAAATAGTTTATCTAATTGAAGTGTGCCTTAATACTGAAAATGGTGGACTGAGAGTAATGCAGATATTGCAGCTGCTCCTGAGATTCAGTTTTATTTGTAGAGTTACTTCTAGATTTCATAAAGTTATTGCATTTCAGCATAGAGATAGGTTGGTTAAATAGGCGTTCACACCCTTGCCTTCATTGCTTGGAGTGTAGGAGTTGGGATGCCATGTTGAGATTGTGCAGGACATTGGTGGGGCTCTTCTGTGTGGTCTGCGTCCAGTTATTGTGTCCAGTTCTGGTCGCCCAGTTATAGGAAGAATAATATCAAGCTGGAGAGGGCTCAAAAGAAATTTAATAGGATGTCATTGGAAATGGAAGGTCTGAGTTATAAGAAGAGGCTAGATAGACCAAAATGTTTTCCCTAGAGCATTGGAGGTTTGTGTGACCTTACTAAAGTTCATAAAAAATCATGAGGAGTATAGATAAGGAGAATGGCAGGTGTCCTTTCCCTAGAATGGGGGAATTTCAAGGATAGGGGGCATATTTTTAAGGTGAAAGAAGAAAGATTTCAAAAAGGCATGAAGGCCAATGTTTTTACAGATCGAGTGGTTTGTGTGTGGATTGAACTTCCGGAGGAAGTGGTGGATGCACGTATAGTTAGAACATTTAGAAGACATTTAACCAAGTACATGAATAATATTTGGAGGGATATGGGTCAAGTGCAGGCAGGTGGGATTGTATAGTTTGAGGTTATGGTTGGCATAGACTCATTGGACTGAAGGGTGTGTTTTCATTGTATGACGCTAGTTACAACATGGTGGTAAACACTTTTGTTAATTAAACCCAATACCCAGCA
>NW_025135925.1:0-1187 GCF_004010195.1 Chiloscyllium plagiosum
GTAGAGGGAGCTTTACTCTGTATCTAACCACCCCCTGTCCCTGGGAGTGGGGGACGGTGTAGAGGGAGCTTTACCCGGTCTCTAACCCCCTGTCCCTGGGAGTGGGGGGACGGTGTAGAGGGAGCTTTACCCGGTCTCTGACCCCCTGTACCTGGGAGTGGGGGACGGTGTAGAGGGAGCTTTACCCTGTATCTAACCCCCTGTCCCTGGGAGTGTGGGACAGTGTGGAGGGAGCTTTACCCTGTATCTAACCCCCTGTCCCTGGGAGTGGTGGACGGTGTAGAGCGAGCTTTACCCTGTATCTTAGCCCCTGTCCCTGGGAGTGGGGGATGGTGTAGAGGGAGCTTTACCCTGTATCTAACCCCCTGTCCCTGGGAGTGAGGGACAGTGTAGAGGAAGCTTTACTCTGTATCAAACCCCCCTGTCCCTGGGAGTGGGGGGTCGGTGTAGAGGAAGCTTTACCCTGTATCTAACGCCCTGTCCCTGGGGGTGGGGGACAGTGTAGAGGGAGCTTTACCCTGTATCTAACCCCCTGTCCCTGGGAGTGGGAGACAGTGTAGAGGGAGCTTTACCCTGTATCTAACCCCCGTGTCTGTGCTGCAGCTCAGGAACTGGCTGTGGGTCCTGGATCAGGTCGATGGGACGTGCGACAGGATGGGCTCAAGCGCCAGAGGTCGGTGTAACCCAAACCCCTTCCCTCTTCCTCCCCCCATCCCCTCCCCTCCCCTCAGCTTTCCCGGCGAGTGGGATCTTGCTGTGCGCCCCTGACCCTCCTCTCACTGTGTTACAGAGCGCGAGCTGGTGAGAGGTACCGAGAGAGGGAGGGGCGCGTCGATGGGGCCGAAACATCGCCTCTGTGTCTGCCCCAGGGAGGGGCCGCAGAGACCGGTAAATCCCTCACTCGTCCCTCGATTCCCCGATCCCCATCCCCCCCCCCTTCCCATTCTCTCTGGGATCCCACTCTCCTCCCGATCCCATTCCCCTAATCTCTGGGATCCCACTCTCCTCAAAATCCCATTCCCATTCTCTCTGGGATCCCATTCTCCTCCCGATCCCATTCCCCTAATCTCTGGGATCCCACTCTCCTCAAAATCCCATTCCCATTCTCTCTGGGATCCCACTCTCCTCCCGATCCCATTCCCCCCGATCTCTGGGATCCCACCCTCCTCCCGATCCCATTCCCCGAT
>NW_025135926.1:0-1187 GCF_004010195.1 Chiloscyllium plagiosum
TCATTTTGCAGAACTTGTCCTCTCCCTCAACAACTTCTCCTTTGAGTCCTCCCATTCCTCCCGAAGAAAGTGGTAGGCATGAGCACCCGTATGGGCGCCAGCTTTGCCTGTCTCTTTGTCAGTTACGGTATGATGGTTTGATCTTGTTTGGGAAAATGTACTTGACAAACTCAGGCTGGATCAGACAAAGCCCAATCATTCCTCTTTATGGCCTTCCAGCCTCTGTAACTTTTGTTCCAGATGTTGGTCATTATGCCGATCCAATTTCACTGTGAATACAGTCCCCATATGTCATCTCGGGTAACTCAACCAAATCTACTCGTCTCCCCGAATGCAACCTTTCACAGCAAAACAATAAAGAGAATAAAGTTACTTTCCAATAACAGAAGAAAACAAGTTACGAAAAAGGAATCGCAGCATCCATTCAGCTGCTCAAGACTTCTCCGACAATCAGTGAGGTTTTGGGTGTTCTGCACCAGGGCACAACGCCACATTCATGCTAACTCCTTGTATCCTTCAACTCTCTGATGGGTCAAATCTACATCCATCTTCACAATCTCTCGGGTACGGAATTCCCCAAGTTCGCTGCGTAATATTCACCACCAGCAGCACTCACTCCCTGAAACAGCAACTTCCAGGGTGAACCACTGAAACTCCCTCCCTAATAACACTGTGGGTGCATCAACTCCAACTGGTTTGCAGCTTGTCAATGGTAACTCATGGATGGCAGTTACTGCCTGGCCAGACATATCACAATTTCAATAAAACATTGAAATAAAATACCAATTTCCAACAATTCATGAACAATACAGATTGTTGTTCTTAATTCTATCAGCCCCTGAGCATTTTTGAAGTTATGTGCATTTGCAGAACAGAATTCTTGCATACAAAATTACTGAAATGAAATACCAACCGACTGCTCAGCTCACTGAGAATACAAGGTTTTTTTTGAAGTGAGAAAATATGGTCTCACTATTTTCCCTTTAACAAGGCCAATTTGTCCCTTTTTATTTATTCAGAGTGGTCATAAAAACAGAGGAGAAGAAATGTCTACTTTAACAATGGCAGGGGAGAGGCCAGTTCAGGTTTTTTTATAGTTTGGTTCAATTGGAGCAGAGAAGCCACTGCAGAAAGAAAAAATTCCATGCTACAGTAGAAGACTCTTGCCTGTCATTTCACTTTGCAAT
>NW_025135927.1:0-1187 GCF_004010195.1 Chiloscyllium plagiosum
CAGCTGACAACTGGAACTGACAACCAGAAGCGGTAGATACACAACACTATAAATGCGGGAGGAAACGTCATAGAAGCGCTTCACAGGAGGCCCCCAAGCACTGAGGATGTCACCGAGACAGGGGACGAAACGTCTGCAACACAAATTCCCAGCTCGGCGAACAGAACCACAACAACGAGCACCCGAGCTACAAATCTTCTCACAAACTTTGATCCTCTCTGCTTCTGTCTTATCTATCGCATTTATAATTTTACAATCCCCTCCCCCATTCTTCTGAATTCCAATGGGTATAATCCCAGTCTGCTCATAAGCCAACCCCCTCATTTCCAGAATCAACGTAGTCAAACTCCTCAGCAAACCTCACCTCAGTGTCATCTCATGTAAGGCGATGAAAAGTGTACAGAGTACTCCAGGCGTGGCCACACCAGCGCCCAATACAGCTGCAGCAGAAAGTCCTAATTTTAAACTCTATCTACTGGCAATGAAGGACGTTATTCCATTTGTCTTCCTAATTAGCTACTGGACTTGCAAACCAGACTTTTGTGTTTCATGCACAAGAACACCTAGGGCCTTCTGCACAGCAGAATTCTGTAATTTTTCACCATTTTAAAGTAGTCCACTTTGTTATTATGGATCAGTGGTGCTGGACGAGCACAGCAATGAAGGGCTTTTGCCTGAAAGGTCGATTTTGCTGCTCGTCGGATGATGCCTCAATTGCTGTGCTCTTCCAGCACCACTGATCCAGAATCTGGTTTCTAGCATCTGCAGTCATTGTTTTTACCACTTTGTTATTATTCCTACCAAAATGGATGGCCTCATGTTTACTAATATTGTACTTCATCTGCCAGACCCTTGCCCACTCCCTTAACCTGTCTATATCCTTCTGCACACTTTGCTCTATCACTCATTTAAGTGGCTTCTGTGAACTCTACCTCGAAGCAATCTACCTGAATTGTAAATAATTGCAGTCCCAACAATTGTAAACAGTTGCATTCTCAACACTGATCCCTGAGACACATCACTAGTCACTGATTTTCAACCAGAAAAAACACCCAATGTGGTGTAAAATTCCAAGCAGTGGAATGTGGTGAAACGGTTAAAAATTATGTCCCAATACATGTGTGAATCTAACCGGAATGGAGGTGTTGCTTAGTCCCGTGTGAATCTTCTTACCTGTATGTAACCAG
>NW_025135928.1:0-852 GCF_004010195.1 Chiloscyllium plagiosum
AGTGCCCCTGTACCCACAGTGCTCCTGTACCAATAGTGCTCCTACACCCACAGTGCCCCTATACCAACAGTGCCTCTACACCCACAGTGCCCCTGTACCAACAGTGCCCCTATAACAACATTGTCCCTACACACACAGTGCCTCTACACCAACAGTGCCCCTATACCCACAGTGCTTCTATACCCGCAGTGTCCCTATACCCACAGTGCCCCTACACCCACAGTGTCCCTGTACCAACTCTGTCCCTACACCCACAGTACCCTATACCAACAGTGCCCCTGTACCCACAGTGCTCCTGTACCAACAGTGCTCCTACACCCACAGTGCCCCTATACCAACAGTGCCCCTACACACACAGTGCCCCTGTACCAACAGTGCCCCTATACCAACATTGTCCCTACACTCACAGTGGCCCTGTACCAACAGTGCTCCTATACCCACAGTGCCCCTGCACAAACAGTGCCCCTACACTCACAGTGTGCCTGTACCAAGAGTGCTCCTACACACAGTGCCCCTGTACCAACAGTGTACCGACACCCACAGTGCCCCTACACCTACAGTGCCCTATAGCCACAGTGCTTCTATACCCACAGTGCCCCTATACCCACAATGCTTCTATGCCAACAGTGCCCCTGTACCAACAGTGCTCCTACACCCACAGTGCCCCTACACTCACACTGCCCCTATACCAACAGTACTCCTACACCCACAGTGCCCCTGTACCCACAGTGCCCCTATACCAACAGTACTACTACACCCACAGTGCCCCTGTACCCACAGTGCCCCTATACCAACAGTGCCCCTACACTCACACTGCCCCTGTACCAACAGTGCCCCTATACCCACAGTGCT
>NW_025135928.1:902-1187 GCF_004010195.1 Chiloscyllium plagiosum
ACCCACAGTGCCCCTATACCAACAGTGCTCCTACACCCACAGTGTCCCTGTACCAACAGTGCCCCTATACCCACAGTGCTCCTACACCCACAGTGCCCCTCTACCAACAGTGCTCCTACACCGACACTGCCCCCATACCAACATGGCTCCTACACCCACAGTGCCCCTATACCAACAGTGCTCCTACACCCACAGTGCCCCTGTACCAACAGTGCCCCTGTACCAACAGTGCTCCTACACCCACAGTGCCCCGTACCAACAGTGCCCCTATATCCACAGTGCCCC
>NW_025135929.1:0-1187 GCF_004010195.1 Chiloscyllium plagiosum
CCCTCCAGTCCAGGTAGCATCCTGGTAAATCTCTTCTTTACCCTCTCTAAAGCTTCCACATCCATCCTGTAATGATGGGATCAAAACTGAACACAATATTCTAATTGGGATCTAAACAGGGCTGTATAGAGCTGCAGCATAACCTCATGGCTTTAAAACTCAATCCCCCAGATAATGAAAGCCAATACAACATATTCTTTCTTAACAACACTATCAGCTTGGTGATAAATTTGATGGATCTCGGTCATGAAATCCAAGATTCATCTGTTCCTCCACACTATTCAGCATTCTGCTTTTATTCAGTATTCTGCCTTTACTCATGTATTCTGCATTCAAGTCTCACCTTTCAAAATGCATCACTTCACACTTTTCCAGATTTGACTTCATCTGCCACTTCTCAGCCCAGCTCTACATCCTGTTAATGTCACATTGCAACCTCCAGCAGACATCCACACTATTCACCACTCCACCAACCTTCGTGTCATTGGCAAACTTACTTACCCACTCTTTCAATCACACATCTAAGTCATTCATAAAATTACAAAGAGCAGAGATTTTTTTGCCCTCTCCCTGCAGAAAACCACTGCTCACTGAGCTCCAGGCTGAATGATTTCCATCTGTCATCACCCTCTGTCTTCTATGGGCCAGGAATTCTGTATCCAGACAGGCAGGTTTCCCTGTATCCCATGCTCTGTACTTTCTCAATGAGCCATAAATGTGTTTTGTCACATTCTCAAAGGATTCAATAAGATTTGTGAGGCATGACCTGTCCCTTACAATGCCATGCTGACTCTCTATAATCAAACTATGGTTTTCCAAGGAATCATAAATCCTGTATCTCAGAACTTCCAATAATCTGCACATCACAGACAGAAGACTGACAGGTCTGTGATTCCCAGGATTATCTCTATTCCCTTTCTTTAACAACGCATGGCTGATTCACCTAACCTGCACATCTTTGGGCTGTGGGTGGAAACCGGCGCACCTGTCGGAAACCCACGCAGACATGGAGAGAATGTGCAAACTCCACGCAGACAGTTGCCTGGGGCTGGAATTGAAATCGCGTCCCTAGTGCTGTGAGGCAGCAGTGCTAACCACTGAGCCACCGTCCTGCCCCATGTAACTCTCTAGAGTCCTGCTTCTGATCCTTGGTACCTCAAACTTAAGTTAGCTTCCTTCTTCCTCTT
>NW_025135930.1:0-1187 GCF_004010195.1 Chiloscyllium plagiosum
CACTCTCCTCTCTCTCAGGTTTAAAATCTACAAGGCTGCCTCCTCACTCTCCCCCTCTCAGGTTTAAAATCTACAAGATTGCCTCCTCACTCTCTGGTTTAAAATCTACAAGAATGAATCCTCTCTCTCCCCCTCTCAGGTTTAAAATCTACAAGACTGCCTCTTCACTCTCCCTCTCTCAGGTTTAAAATCTACAAGACTGCCTCCTCACTCTCCCCCACTCTCAGGTTTAAAATCTACAAGACTGCCTCCTCACTCTCCCTCTCTTAGGTTTAAAATCTGCAAGACTGCCTCCTCACTCTCAGGTTTAAAATCTCCAAGACTGCCTCCTCACTGTCCCTCTCTCAGGTTTAAAATCTGCAAGACTGCCTCCTCACTCTCAGGTTTAAAATCAACAAGACTGCCTCCTCACTCTCAGGTTTAAAATCTACAAGACTGCCTCCTCACTCTCCCTCTCTCAGGTTTAAAATCTACAAGAATGCATCCTCACTCTTCCCCTCTCAGGTTTGAAATCTACAGACTGCCACCTCACTCTCCCTCTCTCAGGTTTAAAATCTGCAAGAATGCATCCTCACTCTCCCGCTCTCAGGTTTAAAATCTGCAAGACTACCTCCTCACTCTCAGGTTTGAAATCTACAGACTGCCTCCTCACTCTCCCTCTCTCAGGTTTAAAATCTACAAGACTGCCTCCTCACTCTCACTCTCTCAGGTTTAAAATCTACAAGACTGCCTCCTCTCTCTCAGGTTTAAAATCTACAAGACTGCCTCCTCTCTCTCAGGTTTAAAATCTACAAGACTGCCTCCTCACTCTCCCACTCTCAGGTTTAAAATCTACAAGACTGCCTCCTCTATCTCAGGATTAAAATCTCCAAGACTGCCTTCACACTCTCAGGTTTAAAATCTACAAGACTGCCTCCTCACTCTCAGGTGTAAAATCTACAAGACTGCCTCCTCACTCTCCCTCTCTCAGGTTTAAAATCTACAAGACTGCCTCCTCACTCTCAGGTTTAAAATCTACAAGACTGCCTTCTCGCTGTCCCCATCTCAGGTTTAAATTATGCAAGACTGCCTCCTCAATCTCCCCCTCTCAGGTTTAAAATCGACAGGCTGCCTCCTCACTCTCCCCCTCTCAGGTTTAAAATCTACAAGACTGACTCCTCACTCTCCCTCTCTCAGGTTTAAAATCT
>NW_025135931.1:0-1187 GCF_004010195.1 Chiloscyllium plagiosum
TATACACCGAACACTCCTGTTTATTATTTTTTTATCTTAAACCCCCACACTACCACCTATGTGCGGTAGTGCTTATTTTATTTCCCCCAGCACCCATGGTGTGTGTGTGCAGGTGTGAGACACAGTGAAAGACACAAAGTGCACGAATCTTTATTCAAATTCCATCACCAGGAAGATAGAGAAACACCTGGGTTCTCCTGGTTACTTTTTTTTTCTTTTGTTCAAAGTGCACGAATCTTTATTCAAATTCCACCACCAGGAAGATAGAAAAACACCTGGGTTCTCCTGGTTACTTTTTTTTTCTTTTGTACAAAGTGCACAAATCTTTATTCAAATTCCACCACCAGGAAGATAGAGAAACACCTGGGTTCTCCAGGTTACTTTTTTTTTCTTTTGTTTTATACACCGAACAATCCTCTTTATTTTTTTTTCTTAAACCCCCACACTACCACCTAAGTGCGGTAGTGCTTATTTTTTTCCCCCCAGCACCCATGGTGTGTGTGTGCAGGTGTGAGACACAGTGAAAGACACAAAGTGCACGAATCTTTATTCAAATTCCACCACCAGGAAGATAGAGAAACACCTGGGTTCTCCTGGTTACTTTTTTTTTCTCTTTTTTTTTCAAAGTGCACGAATCTTTATTCAAATTCCACCACCAGGAAGATAGAGAAACACCTGGGTTCTCCTGGTTACTTTTTTTTTCTTTTTTTTTCAAAGTGCACGAATCTTTATTCAAATTCCACCACCAGGAAGATAGAGAAACACCTGGGTTCTCCTAGTTACTTTTTTTTTCTTTTTTTTCAAAGTGCACGAATCTTTATTCAAATTCCACCACCAGGAAGATAGAAAAACACCTGGATTCTCCTGGTTACTTTTTTTTTCAGATTATATTTTTTTTATTAGGGTATAGCACTTTATTTTTTTTTCTTTTTCTTCTTTTCTTTTTGAAACCCCCAGACTACCACCTAAGTGCGGTAGTGTTTATTTTTTTCCCCAGCACCCATGGTGTGTGTGTGTGTGCAGGTGTGAGACACTGTGAAAGAGACAAAGTTCACGAATCTTTATTCAAATTCCACCACCAGGAAGATAGAGAAACACCTGGGTTCTCCTGGTTACTTTTTTTTTTCTTTTTTTTTCAAAGTGCACGAATCTTCATTCAAATTCCACCACCAGGAAGATAGAGAAAC
>NW_025135932.1:0-1187 GCF_004010195.1 Chiloscyllium plagiosum
TCACACGCGCCCAGCCTGACACTCACAGCCGTCCACACCCCGTCCCCAGTCTAAGTCTCATGGCCGTCCAGCACCGCTCCAGTCTGACCCTCACCGCCATCTACCCACCACCCATATACTGAAACTCTTCGCTGCAGACACACTGCACCCATTCTGACCCTCACTGCCAGACACCACCCCCAGCCTGATCCTCACCATCATCCACACACTCTCCCCAAATGGTCCATCAATGCCGACCACACATCACCCACATCCTGAACCTCATCGCTGTCTACACACCGCGCCCAGCATGACTCTCACCGCTGTCCACTCACCACCCCCAGCCTGACCCTCACTGCCGTCCACACACCGCCCATAACCTGACCCTCACCGGCGTACACACACCACCCCCGGCCTGAACCTCACCGCCGACCAGACACCACCCATAGCATGAAACTCATCGCTGCCCACACTCCGCCCACAACGTGACCCACTGCACACACACTGCGGCAAGCGTGACCCTCACTGTCGTCCACACACTGCACCCTGCCTGACCCTCACCGCTGTCCACACGCTGCCCCAAGCCTAACCCCTTCCATCGTACACATCGCGCCAGCAACTGCCCCAGCCTGACCCTCATCGCTGCCCACACACTGCGCCCAGCCTGACCCTCACGCCATTAAACACTGACCCAGCCTGACCCTCACCGCTGTCCACATGCTGCCCCCATCCTGACCCACTCCATCGTACACATAGCGCCAGCAACTGCCCCCAGCCTGACCCTCATCGCTGCCCACATACTGCGCCAAGCCTGACCCTCAATGCCGTCCTCACACCGCCTTAAGCATGACACTCAACGCCATATAATTCTGACCCAGCCTGACACTCATCACCATCTGCATACTGCACCCAACCTGACCCTCATTGCCGTCCACACACACTGCACCCTGCCTGACCCTCACCGCTGTCTATAGACCGCCCCTAGCCAGACCCTCACCGCTGTGCACACGCTGCCCTCAGTTGACCCCCACCATCATCCACATAGCGCCAACAACTGCCCCCAGCCTGACCCTCACCGCCGCACACACACGTCCCTAGCCTTATCATCACCGCTATCCACAAACCACCACTAGCCTGCCCCTCACCGCCAATCACACACCGCACCCAGCCTGACCCTCACCACCGCCCACTCACTGCAAGCAGCCTGA
>NW_025135933.1:0-1187 GCF_004010195.1 Chiloscyllium plagiosum
ACCTCGTCTCTTTGTAGGAACTGTCAGATTTGGACCCAATCACCCATTTCATGATGTTAATCTGTAAACTCCTTATTTTCAATTCCTGCAAACTTCTCATTATAATTCCTTGTGGACTCAAATTCCAGCACCAGTTCAGGTGAAATGTTCCAGGTTCTGACAATCTGTCTGTTCATTCAGAAACTGCTGAAGTCTATGTTGACTCTGGGGTTACAAAGGGCTGAATTGAAAGATGAGATGCTGTTCCTGAGCGACCATTGAGATACACTGGAACAGTACAGGAGGCTGGGGCACTGTAGGTAGACAATAAAAATGAACAGGGCTGCACTGTGAGGGCTGCTTGGCTCAATGAGTGTGTTTTGGAGTTGGATATAAACAGAGCGAGGTGAGACAGGGAGAAGGTGAACCTCAGCTTCAGTTTTAGTTCAGACCATTCAGAAATTGACATGCTCCCAATGGGAACTGCCAAGTTGTAAGTGATACCTGCTGATTTTTTTTAACAGTTTTTAAAATTGTAAAATGTCGGCTTAAGTAAAGATCGGGGCTTTTGATTATAATGGAAATGTTTGAAGTGAAGGAAGGTTGCTAGCTCATTTAAATTCTCTTAATGGGAGTAACTAGCTGAAACTAGAGACACGTTGTGACAGGAGCCCTCAGACCTGTGGTGTGGTCCTTTTGTACAATGTGGGGAATAAGGGACACTTCCAGTGTCCCTGACGGCTATGTGTGCAGGAAGTGTGTCCATCTGCAGCTACTGGGAAACTGCTTTTCAGACCTAGAGCTGAGAGTGGACTTACTGTGGAGCAATACTGAGAATGTTATGGACAGCACGTTTAGTGAGTGAGTCTCACTGCAGGTGAGGTTTCCACAGGCAGAAAGGGAATGGGTGACCATCAGATCAAGTAAAAGGCTCAGGAAGCAAGTGCAGGACTCCCCAGTCATCGTTCCCCATCTCAAACAGATATTGTGCAGCGCTTGGGATTCTATAAGAGGGGAACAGGTGGGGTGGACTCTCAGGGGAAATCAACAAGAGCCAGGTTCATGCAACCACAGATAGCTCCGCTGCACAGAACTGGAGCAAGGAGAATGGCAGAGTGTAATAGCAGGGGATCCAGTAGTCAGGGTCAGAGACAGGCGCGTCTGTGGCCACAGATATGAATCCAGGATAGTGGAATTGAACCCAGGTC
>NW_025135934.1:0-1187 GCF_004010195.1 Chiloscyllium plagiosum
CTGAGTTTTTCCAGCACCATCTGGCTTTGCTCTGGTTAGAGTCGGATACTGTGAATGTTCGAGGAAGAATGACTGCGCATGGCCTGGTAGAAGCCTGATACTGTGCTTGTGAAATGATCCCTTGCACAGAAGACAGAACTGTGTTCCTGTTGAAAAGTTATCTTGTGGATAGTTCCCATTACAAGGTGAGCCATCGGCATCAACTACTTCGGTCAATGAAGACAGTAATAATTTCTGCCACAGTTCTATCCTGGATGTGATGAACAGCAGAGGGAAAAACATCCTTCATGTCAGATGTGAACGGATTGTATTCCACGCAGGCGGTGTAATCAAGTCTAATCAGATAGAGAACGCTCAAACGCTTTCTCACTGTAGCAATGTTCCATTGGGTATCAAGGCTACATGGTTTGTTGCTGCAAAGGCTAAACACAGTGTTTTCCAGTTAAAACACGTGGATGTGTTCCCTCCAGTGTGACAGTACAGTTGTGTATAGTTGTAAACAGGATAACTGGATGAATCACTTTATACATTCAGCTGGCGAACAGTCCTTTTGTGGGAAGACATCTGTATAGAATGCAGGAAGATGCACTGAGAGGTTCTTGACCAGTTTCATATAGGGGCTGAGACAATACTGGAGGTTTAGAGAGCCTTAACGTGGACAAATCCCCAACTCAGAGTGCAGTTGTATCTCACGTTGCTCTGTGAGACAAAGGAGCAATTTAAGGGGTTCTGACCAATGTTTCACATTCCTCTGGCCAAAGGGGAGTTGGTCGAGGACTGCGGGACTACTAATGGGGTTCCACTTTTTAACAAGGCAAATAGAATCAAACCAGGGAAATACAGCCAAGTGAGTCTCACAGGAGTGGTCGGGAAACGTTTGGGGAAACCTCTGAAGGAGAGAATTAATTGCAACTTGTCCAGGCAAGGTTTGATCAAGGAGTCAGCATGATTTTGACAGAGGAGGTGACGCCTAACACATCTGTGGTCACAGACAAAATAAGTGTCATTGTATGTCCTTAGGTGGTGGGTTTGTGTTCCTGTATAAATATTATTGAAAATGGAATTGTAGGCAGACATGTTGTGGCCAAGTAAATGTTTTGAGGAAGTGATCAGACGGGAGTGAAAATGATGTAGTGTATGTGGGTTTCACTGATATAAACACGGTAAAAACATAAGCAATTCACGAT
>NW_025135935.1:0-1187 GCF_004010195.1 Chiloscyllium plagiosum
CACTGCTGTCTGTGTGGAGTCCTGCACTGATTCCCCTCACTGCTGTCTGTGTGGATTCCTGCACTGATTCCCTTCTCTGCTTTTGTGTGGATTCCTGCACTGATTCTCTTCACTGCTATCTGTGTGGATTCCTGCACTGATTCCCCTCACTGCTGTCTGTGTGGATTCCCGCACTGATTCCCCTGACTGCTCTCTGTGTGGATTTCTGCACTGATTCTCTTCACTGCTGTCTGTGTGGATTCCTGCACTGATTCCCCTGAATGCTGTCTGTGTGGATTCCTGCACTGATTCTCTTCACTGCTGTCAGTGTGGATTCCTGCACTGATTCCCTTCACTGCTCTCTGTGTGGATACCTGCACTGATTCTCTTCACTGCTGTCTGTGTGGATTCCTGCACTGATTCCCCTGAATGTTGTCTGTGTGGATTCCTGCACTGATTCTCTTCACTGCTGTCTGTGTGGATTCCTGCACTGATTCCCTTCACTGCTCTCTGTGTAATTTTGTGCATGGATTCCCCTCACTGTTGTCTGTGTGCATTCCTGCACTGATTCCCCTCACTGCTGTCTGTGTGAATTCCTGCACTGATTCCCCTCACTGCTGTCTGTGTGGATTCCTGCACTGATTCTCTTCACTGCTATCTGTGTGATTTTGTGCACCGATTCACTTAACTGCTTCTGTGTGGATTCCTGCACTGATTCTCTTCACTGCTATCTGTGTGATTTTATGCACCAATTCTTTTCACTGCGTCTGTGTTGATTCGTGCACTGATTCTCTTCACTGCTCTGCGTTGATTCGTGCACTGATACACCTCAGTGCTGTCTGTGTGGATTCCTTCACAGAATTCCCTTCACTGCTGTCTGTGTGGATTCCTGCACTGATTCCCTTCACTCTTCTCTCTGTGGATTCCTGCACTGATTCCCCTCACTGCTGTCTGTGTGGATTCCTGCACTGATTCTCTTCACTGCTGCCTGTGTGGATTCTGCACTGATTCTCTTCACTGCGGTCTGTGTGGATTCCTGCACTGATTCCCCTCAATGCTCTCTGTGTGGATTCCTGCACTGATTCTCTTCACTGCTGTCTGTGTTGATTCCTCCACAGATTCCCTTCACTGCTCTCTGTGTACGTGTGTGCACTGATTCCCCTCACTGCTGTCCATGTGGATTCCTGCACTGATTGTCTTCACTGGTG
>NW_025135936.1:0-1187 GCF_004010195.1 Chiloscyllium plagiosum
CAGGATCAGATTAGCCATGGGCATTATTAATGAAGCAGCCAAATGTCAAAATGTTGCCCCTGACCCGTGTTCTGTTCTTTCCATTCCCCCCTCGAGGCTGTTATATATGTTGAGGACAACCCATTCTGTCAATCAGTGTTCTTTCAATGAGACAGGGGGAAGATCATTCTGCCCGTCTCAGGAGTGACCCACAACTAGAGAATTACGTCATTCAGATAATTGATTACATTATTTAGAAGGACGAGGCCATTCAAACTATCTGAGCAGATAGACTGGATCAGGGAAGTTGTCGCTAATTGGAAACAGGGATTAAAGTCACATGCTTATTTTCAGTTTGCAAAGCTATTAGTTGTGAATTGTCGCAGAGATCTATGTGAGTTCATCAATAAACAATAATCCATGTCGAAGAGTTGGATGAATTGACTGAATGGATTGAAGATAACATAGCACAAATATCAGGATGGGAACTCAATACGTCATCAAATGGAAGTAATGAGTCTGCAATGTAACTTAGCAGGGAATGCTAATGAGTAAAACACAAGCCGAAATAAGAAAAACTGAGTTGTCCATTTTGGCCGGAAGGATAACACAATGGTAAACAATTTAAATGCAGGACGATTGACAAGTTCCATATTCCTTTACATGAATCGTCTATAGTTAATCTGCAGATGCTCCAACTGATTTGGAAGGTAAACAGGAAAATATTGTTTCAATTGCAGGAATGTTTTATTGCAAATGGAAAAAGCATTATTAAGACCATACTTAATATACTGTGAGCATTTTTCATCAACTGATCAAAAGAAAATGTATGATTGTTTTTGAAGAGTTTCAAGGAGATTTTCCTTTGCTCGTTTGTGGAATGAAGGCCTTTACTTTGAAGGATGACAAGAAATCCTGTTAAAGAATTCACGATTTTGAATAATGTATATCAGTTGGAAACACATTTTTCTTTTGCGTAGGAGACTAAACCTCGGGATTCAATTTTAAGCATAAGATGTGCATATTTTAACACATATTATGACGGGATCGAGCGATCTTTTAAAAGTAATGCAGACTAATGTCGGTATGTTATCGAATTATAAGGTGGAAACATATTTGCTAACAAAACACAATGTGTGCGACACTTTTTTCCAATTGTTGTGTGTCGACTATTATGGAACACTGGAAAGTTTACTTTATTTTGTTTG
>NW_025135937.1:0-1187 GCF_004010195.1 Chiloscyllium plagiosum
CTACAGCTCAGCGAGCAAATCTACACCCTATACCAGGTTATAGTCCTGTTGGACTATAACCTGGTGTTGTGTGATTTTAAAATATCTGAGTAGAGAGAGAGAGATGGAGTTAATGTTTCAGGTTAGTGATTTCTTTTATTACAGTATAAAAAGAGAATTGAATGGAAGAGTATTTACACATATACCATGGTGTTTGTGGTTATTTGATAAATGTTAGTTTAGAGTGAGGCTTTTCATTTGCTTTGCATGTACACATTAAGGTTGAAAGGGCAACAATGCATGGTAAGCAAATATCTATCACACTATTTAATCTAACATTTCAGGAAAATGTTTGGAAAAAGAACACAAAACTAAACAAACTTTGTATCAATTCCACCATGATTCTGGGAATACATAAATGTTTGAAAAAATCCTGAAACAGATTCGACTTGTTCATTCAATATGAAGTTGTACAAATTAATTAATTTGGTCTATTTTGTATGAACCTTTTGTTTTGCATTCTAGATGTTAATGAATGTTGGGAAAACCCTGGAATCTGTTCAAATGGCCATTGCATCAACACAGATGGATCGTTCCGATGTGAGTGCCCAATGGGATACAACCTGGATTACAGTGGAGTTAATTGTGCCGGTACGGATCTTATTATTAGTCATCACAAAATCATTTTTAAAAATTAATAATGGGTCAGACTCACTTTTGACAAGAGTGGAAACTTGTGGCTATGTATCAGCCACCATTTGAGTGGGAGCAGCGGCCGAGTAAAGGCGAACCCGGGAGACTACAGCTAAGGTAAAACAGTTTGTTTCAAAATTACTTACCTGTAGCGGGCAGCGGTGTTTTTTATTCTCTCTTCACAAAAAGAGCGGGAGCAGCAGAGGAAGTGACGGCAAACAGAGGGGCAGCCGGGAAGGAGAACTGTGAGTATAAATACTCACCTTTTAATCACCAACGGTCATTTGAGTGGGAGCAGCGGAAGTGAGGTTGGAGCGCATAGCTGGGCGGGAAGGTAAGTGATTAGTATTTGAGTGGGTGTGTTCTAGGGTGATTGATAGAAGCTACAGGGACATAGTTACGCCGGAGAACAGAGGTAGCTGGGTAACAGTTAGAGGTGGGAAGGGGAAGAAGCAGGCAGTGCAGGGTTCCCCTGTGGTCATTCCCCTAAAAAATAAATATACAGCTTTGGAAAC
>NW_025135938.1:0-1187 GCF_004010195.1 Chiloscyllium plagiosum
TGCAGATCCCACATTGCCAGAGACCTGGTCTCAGACAGTCAGTGTGCAGATCCCACATTGCCAGAGACCTGCCCTTACACTGTCAGTGTGTAGATCCCACATTGCCAGAGAGCTGGTCTCGCACTGTCAGTGTGCAGATCTCACATTGCCAGAGAGCTGGTCTCACACTGTCAGTGTGCAGATCCCACGTTGCCAGAGACCTGGTCTCACACAGTCATTGTGCAGATCCCACATTGCCAGAGACCTGCCCTTACACTGTCAGTGTGTAGATCCCACATTGCCAGAGAGCTGGTCTCGCACTGTCAGTGTGCAGATCTCACATTGCCAGAGAGCTGGTCTCACACTGTCAGTGTGCAGATCCCACGTTGCCAGAGACCTGGTCTCACACAGTCATTGTGCAGATCCCACATTGCCAGAGACCTGCCCTTACACTGTCAGTGTGTAGATCCCACATTGCCAGACAGCTGGTCTCACACTGTCAGTGTGTAGATCCCACATTGCCAGAGACCTGGTCTCACACTGTCAGTGTGCATATCCTACATTGTCAGAGACCTAGTCTCACACTGTCAGTGTGCAGATCCCACATTGTCAGGGACCTGGCCTCACACTGTCAGTGTGCATATCCCACATTGCCAGAGAGCTGGTCTCACACTCTCAGTTTGCAGATCCCACATTGCCAGAGACCTTGTCTCACACAGTCATTGTGCAGATCCCACATTGCCAGAGACCTGCCCTTACACTGTCAGTGTGTAGATCCCACATTGCCAGAGAGCTGGTCTCACACTGTTAGTGTGCAGATCCTACATTGCCAGAGAGCTGGTCTCACACTGTCAGTGTGCAGATCCCACATTACCATAGACATGCCCTTACACTGTCAGTGTGTAGATCGAACATTGCCAGAGAGCTGGTCTCACACTGTCAGTGTGCAGATCCCACATTGCCAGAGAGCTGGTCTCACACTGTCAGTGTGCAGATCCCACATTGCCAGAGATCTGGTCTCACACTGTCAGTGTGCAGATCCCACATTGCCAGAGACCTGCCCTTACACTGTCAGTGTGTAGATCCCAAATTGCCAGAGACCTGCTCTTACACTGTCTGTGTGCAGATACCACATTGTCAGACAGCTGGTCTCACACTGTCAGTGTGTAGATCCGACATTGCCAGAGACCTGGTCTCACACTGTCAGT
>NW_025135939.1:0-1187 GCF_004010195.1 Chiloscyllium plagiosum
CCAATTATGGAATGTTTCAGATAATGTTCCAACGTATTCCCAGTTTCAGTAAAGCGACAGTTCCCCAGTTCCTAAGAGGATGGAGTAGAGATGTACGTTTTTCCAATCACACACAGTTAAAATTCATGATGAGGCCATTCAAACATGCTCCAACATTCAATACGTTTGGGGGTGATGTGATGGTTTTCTCAGCTCCATGTTACAGGAACTTTCAGTCATTCAACCCCCAGCTTCCTGTTAGCAAGCAGATGATTCTCAGAAGCTTTTTACCCCGTGTTTCTTCTAGCATGTGTTCCGAAGGCATTTTCCCAAGGGGACGGACTCTCCTAACAATATATTTCATCTGCTTTATAAATTCTTACAAAAGTCAGGATGCTTTCCACAGACGAATCAAAAACATGCACTTATTTTATGGTTATCGATATCCAATCACAATTATCATTAAGTTATTTCACTTGTCTCACCTTATTGTCTTCAGCCAAAGACAGCTTCCAAACACTTTTCTCATAGTAAAATACAATTTCTAGCAGAGAACGTTTTTATCCTCAGCCGTTATCATGACCGTTATCTCAAATATACTTTTTTTCTTGTCATGAAAGTTTCTCTTGCTCTTTGTCTGTGACTGATTCTGTGTGTAACAGTTACACAGTCTCCCACTCAGTTGGCTGGATGGTTGGTTTGTGATACAGAGGTAGGCCACCAGCACAGGTTCAATTCCCCGCACTGACTGAGGTTACCATGAAGGGGATGCTTTCTCAACCTCACCCCATCACCTGAGGTGTGGTGACATTCAGCGTAAACCACCATGGGGGGTCTATCTAATGAGAGTTCTTTGGGACTCTATTCTATCAAAAGTTACCATTTTAATTTTTTAATTTTTTTTTACTGAAAAACAGATCCTTATTATTAAATTAAACCAATAACAAAACAACTCAAATAACTGAACAAAATTACACCCATGTGCATGCACATACAAAACAATTTAAAGTCTCTTAATGGACAGAAGAAAAAACAAAAACAAACAATAAATAGTAAATAAATAATACGGCTCAGAATAACAAAACGATACCTCTTGTTCTTCGAGAGCATTAACTGATACACATTCATATGTTCACAATTCTTCATATTAGATTAATTAGACAATATCGTCATGACTATATAAAATCCCTTTTTTCGATTGGCAGATC
>NW_025135940.1:0-147 GCF_004010195.1 Chiloscyllium plagiosum
ATGCTACTTCAATAACTCAAGAAGCTTGTCAACTTCTGGGACAAAGCATCATTTTTGATTGTTAAACACTTCACCATCACCTTCATCTTCGATGTACAGTAGCAGCAAAGGCTATCATCTCCTGTGTAACATCCTTCTGGAAAGGGA
>NW_025135940.1:253-1187 GCF_004010195.1 Chiloscyllium plagiosum
CAATGTGATCGGATCATTTGTTTTGGAAGGAGTGCGCAATAGTGGAAATGTTTCTTTCCGTAATTGGATTTGTTTGTTCTTAGATTTTACCCTGTATGGACAGAGATAGTATTTCGCAGAGGAAAAGATTGAAAGAATTGAAGAAGAGTGAGTCAAATTCAGCTTGATATTAAGATCCAAGATCCAACAGAGTCACTACATTCAGCAGGACATGACGGCTACATAGTTATCTCATATGTTTGCTGGAAAAGATTTTAAACGACAGTGTGAGTGTAAATCGCTAACACACACACACACACACTCGCACACACTACAGTCTGAGTGTTCCAGTGCACTGACTGCAGAAAATATTTCACAATATCCAATTAACATTCTTTAAAACATCTGCAGAGAAGCCATACCTATGTTGTGGTTAAGGGCAGGGATTCAACAGATCATTCAACTTGGAGATATGTAAGGAGATCAGCAACATGGAAATGACCGGATTGTGGGAAGGATTACAAACTGCTCAGAGCAGCTGTAAGCTCATCGACACAGATATTCTGAGGAGAGACTGTTGGCTTGCTCGATGTGTGGAAAGGGATTTACTCTGTCGTCCAGCCTCGTATAGCATCGGTGGATTTACACTCACAAGAGACCTTACATCTGAATGTGGGGAAAAAAAATCTTTATGATGTGCACAAGTCTTAAATTCAGAAATTTGAATTCAACAACAAGTTATTCACATGGGCGACAATTCTGTCAGCTTTACTATGAGTGGAAATGTATTCACTTGGGAATCCAGCCTAATGTCACACAAGCGTCTTCATCACTGGGAGAGAGGCTCCTCTGCTCCATTAGGGCAGGGAGAACCTTCACAGTCCACCCCAATGTGACCCAGTCGCATTGAAACTGGAGAGTTAACATCTGCCTGGTCTGTGCTTGAGACGGGATT
>NW_025135941.1:0-1187 GCF_004010195.1 Chiloscyllium plagiosum
TAGGGCCCTTCAAAGATCAGCCAGGCAGTCTTCATTTGGAACCACAGGAGATGGGGGAGACATGAAACGCGTATTTTGCATCAGCGTTCACTGTGGAGAAAGACATGGAAGATATAGAATGTGGGGAAATAGATGATACCTTCTTGAAAAATGTCCTTATTACAGAGGAGGAGGTCCTGGATGTCCTGAAATGCAGAAAGGTGGATAGGTGACCAGGAACTGATTAGGTGCACCGGAGAAATCTGGGAAGCTCGGGAAGTGATTACTGAGCCCCTTGCTGAGATATCTGTATCATCGATAGTCACAGGTGAGGTGCCGGAAGACCAGAGGTTGGCTAACGTGATGCCACTGTTTAAGCAAGGTGGTGGGGAAAAGCCAGGGAACCTTAGACCAGTGAGTTTTGCATCGGTGGTTGACACATGATTTACATGTATTGGAAAAGCAAGGACTGGTTATGGATAGTCAGCATGGGTTTGTGCGTGGGAAATCATGTCTCACAAACATAATTGTGGTTTTTGAAGAAGTAACAATAAAGATTGATGTTGCAGTGCATTGGATGTGGGCTATATGGACTTCAGACAGGCGTTTGACAAGGTTCGCGAAGGGAGATTGGCGAGAAAGGTTAGACCTCATGGCATACATGGAGAACGAGCCATTTGGATACAGAACTGGTTCGAAGACGGTGGTGTTGGAGGTTTGCTTTTCAGACTGAAGGTCTCGTGACCAGTGGAGTGACACAAGGATAAGTGCAGGGACAACTACTTTTCATTATTATATACATGATTTGGATGTGAGCATGGGAGTTGTAATTAGTACGTTTGCAGCTGACATCAAAATTGGAGGTGTGTGGACAGCGAAGAAGATTACCTGAGAGTACAACAGGATCTTGATAAGCTGGGCCAATGTGTTGAGGAGTGACAAATTGAGTTTAATTCAGATAAATGCGAGGTGCTGCATTTTGGGAAAGCATATCAGAACAAGAGTTGTACACTTAATGGTAAGGTCCCAGGGAGTGTTGCTGAACAAAGAGACCTTGGAGTGCAGGTTCATGGCTCCGACAAAGTAGAGCCGCAAGTAGACAGGATAGTGAAAAAGGCTTTCTTTTATTGGTCAAACCATTGAGTATTGGAGTTGGGAGGTCATGTCGTGGCTGCACAGAATATTGGTTAGGCAAGTTTCGGAATATT
>NW_025135942.1:0-800 GCF_004010195.1 Chiloscyllium plagiosum
TTTAAAATGCATTTGAATGGGTAAATAAAAAAGACGGTTTAGAGGTTAGTGTGCAGCAAATGCTGACAAATTGGGCAAGGTCCGTTTAGGATACCTCGTAAACTTTTCCTGTTTTGCTTACCCGCTAAGATTTCGTACTTTAGAAGCTGACCCTTTCTACCGAAGACAGCACCGTATGTGACACAATGTCCATATTACAGAGGATGAAGTGCTGGATGTCTTGAAATGGCTGAAAGTGAATAATTTTCCGGGACCTGATCAGGTGTACCCGAGAACTCTTTGGGAAGCTAGAGAAGTGATTGCTGGGCCTCATGCTGGTTTATTTGCATCATCGATAACCACAGGTGAGGTGCTGGAGGACTGGAGGTTGTTAAACGTGGTTCCACTCTTTAAGAAGGGCGGTAAAGGCAAGCCAGGGAATTATAGACCGGTGAGCCTGACCTCGGTGGTGGGCAAGTTGTTGGAGGGAATCCTGAGCGACAGGATGTACATGTATTTGGAAAGGCAAGGACTGATTCGGGATAGTCAACATGGCTTTGTATGTGGGAAATCATGTCTCACAAAATTGATTGAGTTTTTGAAGAAGTAACAAAAAAGATTGATGAGGGCAGAGCAGAAGGTGTGATCTATATGGACTTCAGTAAGGCGTTCGACAAGGTTCCCCGTGGGAGACTGATTGGCAAGTTTCGACCTCACGGAATACAGGGAAAACTAGCCATTGGAGACTGAACTAATTCAAAGGTAGAAGACAGAGGGTGGTGGTGGAAGGTTGTTTTTCAGACTGGATGCCTGTGACCAGT
>NW_025135942.1:866-1187 GCF_004010195.1 Chiloscyllium plagiosum
TGAGAAATTGCAGATGGAGTTTAATTCAGATAATTGCGAGGTGCTGCATTTTGGGAAAGCAAATCTTTGCAGGACTTATAGACCTAATGGTAAGGTCCTTGGGAGAGTTGCTGAACAAAGAGACATTGGAGTGCAGGTTAGTATCTGCTTGGAAGTGACATCGCAGGTAGATAGGATAGTGAAGAAGGCGTTCTGTATGCTTTCCTTTATTGGTCAGAGTATTGAGTACAGGAGTTTGGGAGGACATGTTGCGGCTGTACTGGACATTGGTTAGGCCACTGTTGGCACACTGCGTGCAATTCTGGTCTTCTTCCTATCTGA
>NW_025135943.1:0-1187 GCF_004010195.1 Chiloscyllium plagiosum
ATCCTCCCTGTACAGGACCCACCTTCCCCAGAATGATCCACATGTCTGAAGCCCTCCCTCCTACACCAGCCCTGCAGCTGCACCCTCTCTCTGTTCCAAACCTTCACCCCTAAAAATCCTGTAGACTTGATCCGAGACATTCCTGACCCTGGCACCTGGCGACGCAATATACCATCCGGGGGTTAAAGATGAAGAATTACTTCCCTGAGGGGAGGCAATCTGTGGAATTCTTTACCACAGAGGGCTGACGGAGCTGGGACAAAACTCTGAATTAGGGCAATACATATAGGATGGGGATGAAGAATTACTTCCCTGAGGGGAGGCAATCTGTGGAATTCTTTACCACAGAGGGCTGACGGAGCTGGGACATTAAGAATGTTTAAGGCTGAGACTGAGAGATTATTGATCAGGAACGGGGAAACGTGGGGAGGGAGCGACAGGCAGGAAATGTTGCTGGGAGCTATCAGATCAGACGAGATCTCATTGCATGATGGGACAGGCTCGATGGGCTGAATGGCCTAACTGTGCCCCACGTTGTCGTCTCGCCTTCGTTGTAACTCCACAGTCAGACCTGGGGGCAGTGGAACACACAAACTCCCCCCAACCCCAACTCACCAAAATGACTGAACACCCTCCGTACGGACACAACCATCGCTCGCGTTTCCGATCGAAACTGAAAAGAAACATCATCGCTCGCGTTTCCGATCGAAACTGAAAAGAAACATCCAGAGCCTGAAACTGTTGTCCCACAGAGGAGTCACGTTCACCCAGAACATCATCACCCTGAGAGAAGCTGCAGCATTGTCTCAGTTAGACCCACACACGGAGCATCGTACACAGTTCCAGTCTCCGTATCCCTCAGTTAGACCCACACTCGGAGCACTGTGCACAGTTCCAGTCTCCGTATCCCTCAGTTAGACCCACACTCGGAGCACCGTGCACAGTTCCAGTCTCCGTATCCCTCAGTTAGACCCATACTCAGAGCACTGGGCACTGCTCCAGTCTCCGTATCCCTCAGTTAGACCCACACCCGGAGCACCCACACTCGGAGCACTGTGCACAGTTTCAGTCTCCGTATCCCTCAGTTAGACCCATACTCGGAGCACTGTGCACAGTTTCAGTCTCCGTATCCCTCAGTTAGACCCACACTCGGTGCACCGTGCACAGTTCCAGTCTCCGTACCCCTC
>NW_025135944.1:0-1187 GCF_004010195.1 Chiloscyllium plagiosum
GCGCAGGGAGACTGCAGTGCGACACGCAGGCGCTGGTGAACAGTACTGCAACACCCAGGAGCGGGTAGACAAAACTGCGACACGCAGGCACAGGGAGATTCCACTGCGACACGCAAGCACAGGGTTGAACAGCACTGCAACATGCAGGCAAGGGGTCTGCATGGCGACACGCAGGCGCAGGGGAACTGCATTAAGACACGCAAGCATGGGGGCACAGCACTGCGACACGCAGGCGCAGAGGGACTGGACTGTGACACACAGGAGCGGGAAGATAGAACTGCGACACGCAGGCGCAGGGAAATTGCACTGCGACACGCGGGCGCAAAGGGACTGCACCGCGAAATGCAGGTGCCGGAGGACTGCACTGCGACATGCAGGTGCAGGGAAACTGCACTAAGACACGCAAGCGCGGGGCCACCGCACTGCAACACGAAGGCGCGGAGGGACAACACTGTGACACGCAGGCGCGAGGGGACAACACTGTGACACGCAGGCGCGGGGGGACAACACTGTGACACGCAGGCGCGGGGGGACAACACTGTGACACGCAGGCGCAGGGGGACAACACTGTGACACGCAGGCGCGGGGGGACAACACTGTGACACGCAGGCGCAGATGGACTGGACTGCGACACACAGGAGCGGGTAGACAGAACTGCTACATGCAGGTGCAGGGAAACTGCACTAAGACATGCAAGCGCGGGGGCACAGCACTGTGACACGAAGGCGCAGGGGGACAGAACTGCGACACGCAGGCGCAGATGGACTGGACTGCGACACGCAGGAGCGGGTAGACAGACCTGCGACACGCAGGCGCGGAGAGACTGCACCGCGACACGCGGGCGCAGTGGTACTCAACTGCAACATGCCAGCGCGGGGGCACTGCACTGTGACACGCAGGTTCAGCTGGATAGAACTGCGAAACGCAGGTACAGGGGGACTGCACTGCCACAGGTAAGCGCAAGGGGACTGCACTGCCACTCGCAGTTGCACTGAGACTGTACTGCGACACGCAGGCGCAGGGGGAACCCACTGCGAGACGCAGGCGCAGGGAGAACGCACTGCGAGACGCAGGCGCAGGGGGAACCCACTGCGAGACGCAGGCGCAGGGGGAACGCACTGCGAGACGCAGGCGCAGGGGGACAGCACTGCGAGACGCAGGCGCAGGGGAGACAGCACTGCGACACG
>NW_025135945.1:0-1187 GCF_004010195.1 Chiloscyllium plagiosum
TAGAGAGAGAGAAGCTGTTCCTACTGTGGGGGAGGCAGGTTCAACTGAGGCATTCCAGAAGGATATTGGATGGGTATATGCATATAAATGGGGAACAGGGATGTGGGGAACAAGCAGGAGATTGGCTGTGGGGAGATAAAGTAGTGCTGGCAGGATGGGCGCTGAATGGTCTCATTTGGCACTGTGGCAATTCTGTGGGGATTGTGTGTCTCTGAATGAGATCAGGTGATGAGTTACAGTCATTGGTCTATCCCACCAGTTCATGATGTGACTGAACAATGTTAAGAAATAAATTACACCATTAATGGGCTGATGTGATCTGGATAGCCTACAAAACAAAATTAAAACCTGGGGAGTTAGGAGATCTAAAACAATCTGAGAGTGCTGGAGAAACTCAGCAGATCTGGTAGCAACTGTAGAGACACAGACAGAAAGAGAGAGAGACAGAGGCAATGTTTTGAGTCTTGTGACTCTTCTTCCATGATGACCATCCCAATTAATGCCGGAGGATTTGAAATTGTCTGCCATAACTACTAGATTAGTGTTTGAATATTAATTATGCTGATAATGTTATTAACTATATAAAGTACACACATTTCATCACAGGCTCCAAGAAGAAGGTGACATGATAATTGCTCAGCTTTATGGTTGAGCTTTATCAGACCCAGAAGTGATATTTGTGTCTGCTTTGTGAAAGAAGCTTCATTCTATTGAAATGTGAGTTGCATGTGTTTTCTTGTTTTTGTAACCTTTATAATTTGAGAAGGAATGAGCTTCCCCAAAAACTTTAAGTGTCAAACATGACCTTGATGCCATTTAATCTTGACTTTGCAAGGGCTAAAAACTTCTCTGCTCAGGAGTGAACTGACAACTGAGTCACTTCTATCCACAAAGCAGACAGCCACATTGCATCCAGTGGCAGAGAGGAATATTGATCAGGAAGGCAAGAGAACTTTCTGATCCTAATATGGTGATTTGGGATCTTTTCTTTCATGGAAGCAGGCAGAACTTTGACTTAATAGGTCTTAGACCATGATGCTTAAGTGTTGACCTCAGTCATGTGTGTGAGACATTATATGTTTATGTTCCACAAAACAAGAATTGCCGTTAGGAAAATCTGACACAAACTAGTTTTTGGTTTGAATGACTTGGGACTAACACTGAGTTTGTGCTTCATTCACTGATCC
>NW_025135946.1:0-1187 GCF_004010195.1 Chiloscyllium plagiosum
GTGGGTGTAGCTTGTTTCTGGGACGGGTTGAGTTGCTGTCCCATCGCTGGCCTCTTGTTATTATACGGTACACGGCTGCCACCTGTTGACAGGCTCTCCGTGTTGCAGGAAAAAACATCCACTGCAAAGAATGCAAGTGAGAAAGGTCAAGGATGGTCAGCCGCCACAATGGGCTGAATGACCTCCTTTCGTAGCCCAGGCTGTGAAGAGAGATACAGTAACACTTCCAATCACCGCCCATATTTTCACTTTGAATCTATTTGAAAGAAAAGAATTGAAGTTTCAGAATTGTGAAGTTCCACTGTGAATTTATGGACATTTGTTCGGTAAATTTTCTGGATAGTTTGGTGGATATCTGCTGGAAACTGTATGATGAGGACAGACTGAGAAGACATGGTATATAACAGCTACAGGTTAGAGGAAGAAAAAATAAACTGACTGAAAAATTTGAAATTCCACATGTGCTTCACAGGGTAGGTACTGGAAGGATGTTTTCTCTGACTGGAGCGTTTATAAATAGTGAGTATGGTCTGTCACGCTGGAGAATTTAAACCAGAAAGTGAGAGAGGAGGAAGTGAAGCGTGAGGATCATCGGGTGAACCTGAAGCTGTTTTCTGAAATTGATAAAACAGGTCTTGTTGAGAGCGAACGTTTCAAGTCAGGTGCCGTTGCTTCCAAAGTCTGAGTTAACTTTGAGTTTCTCTCTTGGCAGATGGAGCCAGACCTGCTGAGATTCTCCAGCAATTTCTGGTTTTAGTTCAGACAGCAGACAACGAGTTTCCTGCTGTTCATTGAAGCTGTTGAGATCCACAAGGGCAAAAAAGCTTGATACGGTGACACAGTGGTTATCACAGCTACCTCACAGCGCCAGAGACCCGGGTTCAGTTCCCCCCTCAGGCGACTGACTGTGTGGAGTTTGCACGTTCTCCCTGTATCAGCGTGGGTTACCTCCGGGTGCTCCGGTTTCCTCCCACAGTCCAAAAATGTGCAGGTTAGGTGAGTTGGCCATGCTAAATTGCCCGTAGTGTTAGGTAAGGGTTAAATGCAGGGGTACGGGTGGGTTGCGCTTCGGCGGGTCAGTGTGGACTTGTTGGGCCGAAGGGCCTGTTTCCATACTGTAATCTAACCTAATCTAATCTAGTCTTCCCCCGCTGGAGGTAATACAGGTCATCCGTTTCCTTCTGTGA
>NW_025135947.1:0-1187 GCF_004010195.1 Chiloscyllium plagiosum
GCCCCACTGGGTACTAACTCGGAGAAAGTGAGGATTGCAGATGCTGGAGACTGGAGTTGAAAAGTGTGGTGCTGGAAAAGCGCAGCAGGCCAGGCAGCATCTGAGGAGCAGAAGAATCGATGTTTCGGGCATAAGTCCTTGTTCAGGAACGAGACTGGTGTGCCAAGCGGGCTGAGGTAAGAGGGGGGGGGGAGAGGAACTTGGGGGAGGGGCGCTGGGAATACGATAGGTGGAAGGAGGTGAGGGTGAAGGTGATAGTCCGGAGAGGGAGTGGAGGCGGAGAGATCGAGAAGAAGATTGCAGGTCAAGACGGCAGTGCTGAATCTGGGGTTTGGGACTGAGATAAGGTGTGGGGAGGGGAAATGAGGAAGGTGGATAAATCTACATTCATCGGGTGTGGTTGGAGGGTTCCTAGGCGGAAGATGAGGTGCTCTTCCTCCAGGTGTCGTGTGGCCAAGGTCTGGCGATGGAGGAGGCCAAGGACCTGCATGTCCTTGGTGGAGTGGGAGGGGGAGTTAAAGTGTTCAGCCACGGGGTGGTTGGGTTGGTTGGTGCGGGTGTCCCAGAGGTGTTCTTTGAAACGTTCTGCAAGTAGGCGGCCTGTCTCCCCAATGTAGAGGAGACCACATCGGGTGCAGCAGATACAGTAAATGGTGTGTGGAGATGCAGGTGAATTTGTGATGGATATGGAAGGATCCATTGGGGCCTTGGAGGGAGGTGAGGGGGGAGGTGTGGGTGCAAGTTTTTCACTTCTTGTGGTTGCAGGGGAAGGTGCTGGGAGTGGAGGGTGGGTTGGTGGGGAGTGTGGACCTGACGAGGGAGTCGCGGAGGGAGTGGTCTCTCCGGAACGCTGATAGGGGTGAGGAGGGAAATATATCCCTCGTGGTGAGGTCTGTTTGGAGGTGGCGGAAATGACGAAGAATGATACGATGTATCCGGAGGTTGGTGGGATGGAAGGTGAGGACCAGTGGGTTTCTGTCCTGGTGGCGATTGGAGGGGCAGGGTTCAAGGGAGGAGGTGCGGGAAGTGGAGGAGATGCGGTGGAGAGCGTCGTCGACTACGTCGGAGGGGAAATTGCGGTTTTTGAAGAAAGAGGCCATTTGGGTTGTTCGGTAGTGGAATTGGTCCTCCAGGGAGCAGATGCGGCGGAGGCGAAGGAATTGGGAATATGGGATGGCATTTTTACA
>NW_025135948.1:0-1187 GCF_004010195.1 Chiloscyllium plagiosum
AGAAGTATTTCGATCTGTAAGAAGACTCTTGCCGTGTATTTGAAGATTCTTCATAGAGTCTATCTGGCCCCAGATACTCTCTCAAAATTCAAGGTGGGAGTATGTCTTCAATACAAAATGACTATGGACACTCTTACTCATTGCTTGTTGACCTTCCACCGGCGCTATGGGAGCGGTGTGTTCGCTGGGATGGAGAGGATCTTGTGGACAGAATTGGAGATGTGTCAGGTTTCCCTTTTCCTGGGCCTGGCCAGTCTACCTTACTCAGATGTGCATCGGAAAAATACTTCAATACCCTCACTCTCTGAGTTCAGAAAAAAAAGTTCTGTTGTGTTGGGTGTCTGAAAACCCCCTGGGTCTATTGGTTTGTCGTAACCTCGTCATGGAGCATAGCCTTTTGGACTTTTTTAAAGGTATGTTGCACCATAAGATAGAGGATTTTTATTAGACATGGCAGCCCTTTTTTGAATTACCAAGGTACAGGCTGATATAGCTATGACGAACTTGCCTAATGAATCTAATGTCCAGAGAGGAAGAATTACGAACAAATTAACGTGTATTAGTTAATGCTCTTGAAGTTTGAGAGCTATAGTTTTGTTACACTGAGTTCTAGTATTCGATTTTTATTTTTTTTATTTTCCTTTGGTCCGTTGATTTACCTTTTCTTATGTACATGCACATGGGTGTAATTATGTTCAATTTGCGTTGCTTTTTGAGTTGGGTACTTATTGGTTCATTGAAGCATTAAAAAGATTTTGTCTGAATAAAAATATTTTTGGAAAAAAAATAAAATGTTAACATGGATAGAATAGAGTCCAAAAGGACCACTTTCTCATTAGTGAGACCACAAATTATGGTTTATCTTAAGGGTCATCACACCTCGGGTGACAGGATGATGTTGAGAGGGTGTGCCCTTCGTGGCAACCACCGTCTGTGTGGGGAATTGAACCTGCGCTGTTGGCTTTCCTCTGTATCACAAGCCAGCCATCCAGCCAACAGATTGCGAGACTGTGTAACTGCTATAAATAGAAATAGCCAAAGTTAAAGTAAAATATAAACTTTGATAAGAAGGGAAAAAAAGGTACAATTCAGATAACGGTCAAGATAATGGCTGAGGGGAAAGAAATCTCCGCTGGAAATTGTACTTTATATAGAGAGAGTTGATTGGATGCTATCTTTGGTTGAAT
>NW_025135949.1:0-1187 GCF_004010195.1 Chiloscyllium plagiosum
GTGCCTCCCTGGTGCCAGTGTCAAGGATGTCTCCCAGAGGGAGAAGAATATTCTCAAAAGGGAAAATAACAAGTGGGAGGACATTGTACATTGGTACCAATGGCATAGGAAGGGGAAAGCATGGGGTCCCGACGAGCAGGGAGATTTGCTAGTGCCACTCGGGAGGCATTAAATCAGTGAGGGAGTCGGGGTAATCCTAAAGAGATAGTGAGAAAAGAGGTGAATCTGAGGCTGGTACTGTTCACCAGTCAGACTGTCAAGGCAGGCAAGACCAAGCCACAGAATTAGGTGCCATGGACCAGTTGCACTGCATTTATTTCTGTGCAATAGTCCTGACAGGTCAGGGAGGTGGGCTCAGGGTATGGTTTTGAACATGGCACTGGGGTATTACAACAATTATAGAGGCATCATTTAGGGATGGATAGGACTGGCAGCTTAATGTTCCAGGGTATAGATGCTATAGCAAGGATTGAAAGGGGCCAATAGAGCAGCGAGTGTGGTGTTTTTGATTAGAGATAACATTATGGCTGGGCTTCGGGAGGATATTCCTGGGAGTACATCCAGGCAAGTTATTTGCTTGGTACTGAGAAATAAGAAAGGGATGACCATCTTACTGGGATTGTATTATATACTCTCTCCCAATAGTCAGTGGGGAATTGAGACACAATGTTACCAGGAGACCTCAGTTATCTGTAAGAATAATATGGATGCAATGATAAGGAGTTTTAACTTTACCAACATGGCCTCGGAGTGATGTAGTGTTAAGGGCTTGGATGGAAAGGTGTTTGTTCAGTGTGTACGAGAACATTTCTGATTGTTTGTTGGATGTACCTACTGGAGAAGGAACCTGTGTTCAAGTTGGCACATTTTCCCCAGTAGTTGTGAGGGTTTCCTTCGGGTGTTCCAGTTTCCTCCCATAGTCCAAAGATGTGTAGGTTAGTTGGATGAACCATGTTAAATTTCCCATAGTGTCCAGATGCAGTATATGAGGTTTTGGGATTTGCAGGCAAACCTCTGCCTGATGTGAAAAGATCCTTTTGAGGTCTTGGTCAGAGGGAGGTGTGGCCACACGTTTTACATTTCCCATGGCGGCAAGGGAGGGTCAAGTGTGTGAAGCGTGGGTTGGTGAGAGAGTGTGGACCGAACATGGGGGTTGCAGAGGGAATGGTCTCTGCGGAACACAGATA
>NW_025135950.1:0-1187 GCF_004010195.1 Chiloscyllium plagiosum
AACCATTAATTTTACTTGTGCCCAGGATACCAAGACCCAACTGAATTTGAATTTATTGCATTGAAAACATTGTACCAATGAGAGGGTACAATGTTGGGGAGTATAAAATACAAAGGGAGTTTGAAAATTGGTCAGAGGAACAGCCATAGAGTCAAAGAGCAAGTGACATCTGAAGAAAAAAGACGTTGCTTTCAATGAAATCTCAGAAGGGAATATCTATTAAAAGTTCCTTTTCCTGTAAAAGCAGTTAGAAGTAAGAAGATGGCCTAGGGAGCAGACCATTGAATTGGAAGACTGGAAGGGAGACAGCTTACAGGACTGCATGGCCTTTGAGAGATTATATCAATGTAAAGTTTAATCGTTTTGTTAATGGAAAAGCATAAAGTTCAGGTCAGCTAAGAGATACCGGTTAGTTCGGGGAAAGAGTATTCAATTTGTTCATAGTTTTGGTTAGTACTCACTATTAAAGTAAAACAAATTGTGACTTTGTGTGTTAGTTGTGACTTTTCTTAGATAAAGTAAATTGAAATTGAAGGTGGAGATGAATACGATGATATGCAGGATCCAGCTCCATGAGAACTTTCCACTTCTCTTTTGACTTCTTTCCTGAGGGAAGTTGGAAAGCAGTTTGCAGCTTATTCAGGTTCCATCTCTGGGGCTGTGACACAGCAACATTGACTGAAACATGACTCAGCCAGAACAGAACTGCAAACAGGTTGGGAAATAAAAAGAGGAGATGTAGCAATATTGGTCAAAGACAGTAACGTCGCCCCTGAATTAGATACACTTCCTGAATTCGAATCTGTATGGTCGGAGGTCAGAAACAGGAAGGAAGCAGTGACCTTGTTGGGTGTTTATTGTGGAGCCCCAAGTAGTGGGCAGGAAGTAGAAGAGAGCATTTCTAGTCAGATTATGGAAATTTGCAGGAGAAGAAGGGTTGTGATAAACGGTGATTTCAATAACTGAGGCAGACTGGGTAAAAGATAGAACATAGAAAAGTACAGCACAGAACAGACCCTTCGGCCTACGATGTTGTACCGAGGATTAATCCCAGTGTAAAATAAAATAACCTTACCTACATATCCTTCCGTGTGCATTTCCAGCAAGCACTTACATGTCCTAACGACTCCACTTCCACCACCATCGCTGGCCAAGCATTCCATGCATTCACAACTCTCTGTGTAAAG
>NW_025135951.1:0-1187 GCF_004010195.1 Chiloscyllium plagiosum
AAGAAGAGACCTAAGGGACAACCTTTTCACACAGCGGGTGGCAAGTGTATGGAATGAGCAGCCAGAGGAAATGGTGGAGGCTGGTACAATTGCAACATTTAAAAGGCATCTGGATGGGTATAAGAAAAGGAAGGGTTTGGAGGAATATGGGACAGGTGCTGGAAGGTAGAACGAGATTGGGTTGGGATGTCTGGTCAGCATGGATGAGTTGGACCAAAGGGCCTGTTTCCGTGGTGTACATCTCTATGACTCTGTGACTCTATGACGACGAGAGGCAAAACTTGTGACAGACTGAAATAAAATGGAACTTGCAAAAGTAGAGGTGACATTCTTGGGACATAACATCGGTCATGGAAGGTGACCCCACAGAACGCAAAGACGATGGCCATCGAGGAATTTCCACAACCAACCTTGAAGAAAGAGATGCTTTGATTCTTTGGACTCAACGGATTCTATTGGAAATTTATTCCAAACTGTAGCAGTGTAGTGGCACTGTTAACCGATTTACTGACGAAGAACACAAAGCTTCAGTGGACAGAACCATGCCAGGAGGCATTCGACCACTTCAAATCGATATTAACCACCAAACCAGCTTTATCTACAACAAATGTTTCAAAGCCTTTTAAAATCGCTATCGATGCTGGTGACAGTGGAGTTGGAGCTGTACTCCTCCAGGAAGATGAGGATGGGATTGAACTGCCAGGTGGTTACTTTTCACCATCCACCAGAGAAAACACTCCACAATCGAAAAGGAACTATTGAGTTTGGTACTGGCCTTCCAACATGTTAATGTGGATGTCATGAACAATGTGCTGGAGACGGCTGTATCCACTGACCACAATCCTCTTACGTTCTTGGAATGTTTTAAAGATAGGAATCGGAGACTATTTCATTGGAGTCTCATGTTACAGACTTTCAATTTAAAAATCATACGTGTTGTGGTCGGAAGAATGTAATTACAGATGCGTTATCGTGGATTTAACTGATAGCTTTTAGATGTGATTTGTCTTTATTTAATGTTTAATATATATCAGTATATGGGAATAAATTAAGGTGAACTGATATAAAAGTTATCTGTATGTTCGGATTTAAAAGGTAGAAAAAGAAATGAAGCCATCTTTTCATTATGTTGATTCGTTTTTTCTTAAGGGGGCAGGTGTTATGAAGATGTGGGTGTACTTTAAGAG
>NW_025135952.1:0-1187 GCF_004010195.1 Chiloscyllium plagiosum
CTATCAGAATCGAGATGTGGATGAATATGATTCATTCTAGAAGTGATCCAACTTCTATTTCAGAATGATTCTGACTGAAACTGGGTGAGGTTCACATGAGGGAAGAAAGTGAGGACTGCAGATGCTGGAGGTCAGAGCTAAAAATGTGTTGCTGGAAAAGCGCAGCAGGTCAGGCAGCATCCAAGAAGCAGGAGAATCGACGTTTCGGGCATGAGCCCTTCTTCAGGAATCCTGAAGAAGGGCTCATGCCCGAAATGTCGATTCTCCTGATCCTTGGATGCTGCCTGATCTGCTGCGCTATTCCAGCAACACAGTTTCAGCTGAGGTTCACATTAACCATACTTCAGATTCATAGTTGGATTGATTCATTTTCACATTCAGAATATTTCAGGTTTAAAATCAAATTGTTTGACTTCGAAACAGAAAGTTGTCCGATTCAATGGCACGACTGTCACAACTTTATTATTTTGAAATATTCAACATGGCGGAGAATTGGTCATTTTTCTAGACAGTGCAGTCATGTCCTGGCGGGACTGGATAAGACAGAAGTTGGGAACCATAAATGATGGCGTTTTCGCTGTAGTACTGACTGGAACCAAATTGAGAAGAGGTGACATGTTCCATATGATGGGAGATAAACTTTACTCTCACATCTGAAGGAAATAATCTCTATTAGATTATTATCTGGGTTATCTCTCCACCCTGGAGGCTTCCTGCCTCTATTCCTGATTAAGGGCTTTTGCTCGAAACGTCGATTTTCCTGCTCCTCGGATGCTGCCTGTCCAGCTGTGCTTTTCCAGCACCACTCTAGCCTAGATGCTATTCTACGGACACTTGTGTATGTTTTTTTTTTGGTTTCAAATATCTATTTTCATCGCTCGAGGTGACACCTTAATGAACGCCTGTAAGCAGATCATGAGGTTTATTTTTGTACCTTTCATACAAAACAACTTTGATGAAATTCCATGCATATGTTAGCAATTTAAAATATTTCTATGTTCGTTAACTACCAATGTAGTAGAAGCTTGATTTGCATGTATTCTTGTATATTTTCAACACACTTATGAAAACGGACACTTGAAGTAAAACATCTCTTCGTGATGTCAATTACAGGTTATATTATTTATGATTGTCCGTTGGCAATGTATACACCGTCACGCATATCAGACAAATTACAATCATCTTTA
>NW_025135953.1:0-1187 GCF_004010195.1 Chiloscyllium plagiosum
ACAATTGTGCAACTGAAGCTGCAGACAGCAAGCCCCACTCATGCATTAGGAACTTTAACTCAACTGCTCTACATTTCCTGTGGTTCTGAAATTAAAGCTAACGCAGACCAGGTGAAACTGACATGGACCTCTGTTTATTGAAGCATCACGTTCAGGAAAGGGACACATAAAAATATGCAAAATAGACGTCATTGAAAAATGGGTTTCGGTTGGTTCCTGCGTTGTTTACAGACAATGTTACATTGCTGCTGTGTGGCCTTTCCTTCGATCGGCTTCAATTTGAAGCAATAAATCTTCGCAACTTCCTTCTGAAAGTTCATACTGGTAAAATGAAACATACGGCATTTAGCAATAATCATCACTATTCCTACAGCCATGAACACGTTGCACGGTTTCCATGAATACTGAAGATGTAAGAATGTGATGCAAGAATAAATTCATTTCCAGTTTAAATTGTAAATTAGGAAGAATGCACAATCAGACTCAGAATGTCAGAAAATCATGTACGTCTCCGTGTCCAAAATTGCAGGAAAGCAGAGAGGTAATCTGTCCCTGAATCCCCACGTTTGCTTGGTCCATGTGTCCAGTTGGAA
Organism: Chiloscyllium plagiosum; assembly: GCF_004010195.1. Lineage (NCBI taxonomy): Eukaryota > Metazoa > Chordata > Chondrichthyes > Orectolobiformes > Hemiscylliidae > Chiloscyllium > Chiloscyllium plagiosum. Next base: position 594 of record NW_025135953.1, read on the forward strand.
ACCTGTGTGAAGGGGCATGCAGTCTGACAGAGTGCCTGGGAGAATCCTTGATTGTCTGATCTAAAGCTGCAGCAGGAGCTCTCCATTCTGGTTGTGGGTGTAGATTGACATTTCAACACATTATTGTTGATAACCCTCTGTCAGAAACAGCACTGGCAGAGAGTAACAGGAGGACGCTATTCCAAACACCGGTCCTACCCCGCCATTTGACATCGTCATGACTGACCAAATACATCAATATCTTTCCCCGGTCCATCCACAACAGCCTGTTGCCCAAACTGAAAAAGACATTTAAGAAATCGATAATGCCTGTGCAACTATTGGAGGGGAATGCGTTTAGAGACGGTGGGTTTCTGCACGAGGTTTGTAGGTTTCATGGGTTAGCAGTTGTTTCTAGTCTGATCATGCTTCAAATGATATCATTCCGTCAAAACTCACCAGCAAGGGGTAAGGAATTTTTTGTGGTCAACAGCAATTTCGAGAAACCCAAACGACAGGAATTAACGATGAATCAGGAGAATAATAATTGATTCAGCTGAAATCTGAACTCCGATTCTGGTTGAACTCAAATCAACAAATATTGTATCGCAATTT
>NW_025135954.1:0-1187 GCF_004010195.1 Chiloscyllium plagiosum
GCCTGTACTGCGCTGTATTCTTCTATGTTCTATAACCCACACTAGGCCGCACCACCTCCACGGTCCCTATAACCCACACTAGACCGCACCACCTCCACGGTCCCTATAACCCACACTAGGCGGCACCACCTCCACGGTCCCTATAACCGACACTAGGCCGCACCACCTCCACGGTCCCTATAACCGACACTAGGCCGCACCACCTCCACGGTCCCTATAACCCACACTAGGCCGCACTACCTCCACGGTCCCTATAACCCACACTAGGCCTCACCCTCCTCCGGGGTCCATATAACCCAGACCAGGCCTTGCTTCCCCCACGACCCCTCACCCACAGCAACCCCCCCCCAAACCTCATCCACGGCCGCTGCCATGAAAACGCCAACCCTGCTCCCCGCCGAGCCAAGAGGTCACCCACCTTGTCCTTGGAGTTGAGGACCACGGCCTGGTTGTGCGGCACGCGGACCACGTGGTGCTCGAAGCCGGCAGTGGGCAGCCACACCCGGGACGGCAGCTTGTGGTTCAGCAGCGAGAGCTCGGAAATGAGCCGCTGGGTCTTCTGCTCCTTGGTCGGCAGCGTCACCAGCCTTTTGCCGATGGCCATCAGCGACTTGATGAACTCCCTCTCCGGGGCCAGCCGGGCCGGTTGCTATGGAGACACGAGATGGAAAGGGCGGTTGGGGTGGGGCTGGGGACAAGTCAGGAGGCGAGGGGGTCGGAATCTCACCCGACCGGGACCTGGAGAGCGCGTTATCCTGAAGGGAGGGGACACAGGAGACCCTTGGGGCCTGACGCTCGCCTGTAGGCCGGAGGCTTCAAGTGGAGCCGCCGCAAGTCTCTCCGCTCCCTTTTCTTCCCGAAAGGCCCGGGTGCAGCCGGATCCAAATTCAACTCCCAGCTTCCCCGCAGCTATCCACCCCTCCCCCACAAACTTGTCTGAGGCCTCACCTCCATCGGGCTGCGTAGGCCAAAGCCAAGCCTGACTGGGGAACCAGGCCTCAGGCAGATTTCACGCGTGGGTCTTCTGGGCCCTCGATCAGAATGTCTGGGGTGCCTGCTTCAGCATGGAGTTCAAATCCTCTCTGGAGACCATCGACCCGGTCCTCATCTCCCCACCCCCCTCCCCCCGAAGTTCACCAACTCCGCTCCCATTCCCCCTTCCACTCCAACAAACCGATAACACAGGC
>NW_025135955.1:0-1187 GCF_004010195.1 Chiloscyllium plagiosum
GGTAAAGAAATATAATGTTATTACCCGGTCTGGGTTAAGTGAAACTTCAGACCCATGATAATGTGCTTGACATTATATTGGCTTGTCGAATGGCCTCAGAATCAGGGCAATTAGTGATGGTAACCAAATGCTGCCCTTGGCAGAGATGCTAACATCCCACGAAATAACAAAATTGGAGGTGAAATCAAATAAAGGAAAGTGCTGAAAATCTGAAATAATGGAAAGAAAGTCAAAGAAACGAACAGAAATTGCTGGGGAAATTTTCTGAACTGAAAGGCAGCTGGAAAGGAATGTGATTAATACCTTTGACAGGGAAGTCTGCTTTGAAGGGGAGAAGGAATCAATACAGAAAGAGATACAGAAGAAAAAAGAGCAAACAAAGAGAATGATGATCAGCTGGGCTGGAAATAATATGTAAGATTCGTCTCATTTGTCTTCCTGAATATCGTGCTCACTTAGATACAGATATCGCCCGCTTTTCAAAAGTTCGCTTTTCAACACTTCCCTTTCCAAATGACCTACATTAGGACCTTGTTTCGCTCACCAAAATAAATCAGAAGAGGATTTTCACTTTTACGAAGAAAGGCAAATTTTTTCCCATACAAATTAGTGCTACTGCTCTTTACACCATATCATAGGAACACTCTACTTACAGATGGGGGGAAACTTGTATTAATTTAAGATAATGTTTAAATCGATTTGATACCCCTGTCTTCCCAGAGTGTGGTCATATTCTTATATTCATTAATGGAATTTGGGTATCACCGACTAAGCCAGCGTTAGTTCACTTTGCCAGTTGCTCTTAATAAGCAGTTGAGCCACTGTAGTCCACGTGTTTGATCTGATTTGATTGGATTTAATGTAGTCAAATGTACAATGGAAAGAATTGTTTTGTGAAGAGTGCAGGCACATGGTGGTAAACAAGAAAACAGAGATCATAGGGTACTTAGACTTAGTGAGGCATACAAGGTTACAGCTTCACAGGAAGTGGGCAAAGCAAGATCTAATTGAGCAAGATTAATATTATATGAAAAGTTAGAGATGTCAATTCGTCAGTCGAATAATGGTTGGGAAGGAAGTTCTCCTGAGTATCCTGGTTCATGTTTCCAAGCCTCTGTGTCTCCTCCCTGTTGGAAGAGGTTGTAGGAGATCATTGCACCCAGGTAAATAGTGCGGTGAGGAAGGCA
>NW_025135956.1:0-1187 GCF_004010195.1 Chiloscyllium plagiosum
ACAAATGCAAGTTTTAAATGAGAAAGCACAGAGTCGACGTCCCGCAAGGGCTTCACAGCGGAGCGTTAACGTAGACGACAGTCAAAGCAAAACATTCCCCTCGAGCCAAGTAGGACTCGAACCTACAATCTTCAGACCTGAAGTCAGACGCGTTATCCATTATGCCACTGGCCCAAGAGACGAGCCAAGCGTTGGCAGAATGTCGATATGTAATACCATGGACTTTCACGGAATCAGAATGAAAAAGGTGAACAAGCAGCAAAGATAATCACCAACACTGCTTCACTTCGAAGTTTCCAATTTTTGAAGCAGAGCCTTTCACTGGCAAAGGAGAAACATTTGTCCTCAGCTGCCTGCTTCAGGGTTGCCTCCTTCTCTGCTGGAAGTTTCCATCGTTTTATTCACAGTCACGACGCGATTTCATGATCCACTCCAGTGGAAAAGTGTCATGGTGTCGTCCAAGCAAGACCCTGCAGATACTCAGCGAGAGACCTCCGGTCATTTCGAGCTCTGGATGTGGAATTAGACGAGATGCGTGACACCTTTTATTGGCGCTGCCACTTCACTGCAAATTAGCGGCTCAAAACGAGCCGTTGTTATCATCAGCTTGATTTGTACCTACCTGCAGTGCATTTGCTAAACAACATCAGATAGACCCCATCCGGCCCAGCTGACTTATCTATTTTCACTATCTGCAGTATTTCACCTGCTGAGAGTACCGAATCCTCACAAGTAAATCCTCACAAGAACATTTTCGTTGCAGATTATTTTCAACTTGTCTTCGAAGGTTTACAAAGTGGGAAAAGGCCATTCCGCCCATTGTTCATTGTGGCGAATAGAGAGCCATCTAGTCTTAGTCGCAGTTTCCAACTTTGGCCCAAAGTTTGATCATGGTGTCATGCAGAAACTCAGCGAGTTCACTCAGACATTTTTGTGTGTGCAGAATGATTTGCCACATTTAAGGCAAATTCAATGGCATCCGAATGGGTATATAGACAGGAAGCGTTCGGAGAGATAAGGAACACATTTTGGCAAACATTAATTAATTTCGGTTATCTGTTCAGCAGGGACAGGTTCGATAGTAGGGTCTTTTTCCGTGCTCGGCATCTTTGGTGTGCTCCCGCAGCTGACACCAGTTTTATTGGACCATTTACAAAAAAATGCACTCTGTTTGTTATGCAGTCAGC
>NW_025135957.1:0-1187 GCF_004010195.1 Chiloscyllium plagiosum
GGTGACAATGATGATAAAACATCATCACCTCTCCCTCTTGCAACCACCAACTTAGGTATTGATGCTGCACTTAATAAAGAGGAGAAATTGGGATATGAATGTGGTGAGATTCCATATACAAATGGCCTACAGCCACAATGTAGAGGACAAGATGAGCATTGGTGTCAGTTTCCTGAAAGCAATCGGGCTTCATTGCAGAAGATTCAGATCAGCACTTTGATGGCTATGGAAGAAGGCTGATGGGTAAGCACAATATAATGCCTTGTGCCTAAGCAGACCTATCAGGAAGAAAGAAGCATGGAAGAGTCCAACACCAATTTTACACAATGCTGTGTTCAGAAGCCAAACATTTACAGCATGGATTATTGTTCATATCTATTCACATACTTGGAGTTCAAGGTCTGATGTCTCAGCTTCCACTGCAACACAAGTAGAAACCAACCACTGCCATCATGTTCAAAAGCCAGTGTTCAAAAGGGACTTCCAGGATGTCACACGAGTTCTACAACCTGTCTTCCAATAGATTACTTGTTTTTTTAAGATTCTGACGAGCTAGTGGCATGGACATATTTCGTAGAATTATTGAAGGTGCCCTTCTGTCCATCAAGTCTGCATCAATATGTGAAAAATAGCTGACTTTCAACCTAATCCTATTTACCAGCATTTGGCCCAAAGCCTTGAATGTCATGACAGTTAAGTGCTCATGTCGGTACTTTTTAAAGGATGTGAGGCAATTAACCTCTACCACCCACCTGGGCAAACTTTGACCATTATGAGTAAAAATGTTTTCCTCACATCCCCTTAAACCTCCTACCCCTCATTTTAAACCTGTGTCCCCTCGTGACAGACTCTTCAATGAATGGGAATAGCTGCTCCTTATCCATTCTTCCCCTCATAATCATGTATATCGCAATCAGATTGCCCCCTCAGTGTTATCTGATCCAACATTAACAACCTAAGGCTATCCAACCTTTCCTCATAACTTAAATTTTCCATCTCAGACAGCATCCTGGCAAACCTCCTCTGTATCCCTTCGAGTGTAAATCACAATCTTCTTATAATGTGGTGACTAGCACTGCACACAGCATTTAACTGTGTTCTCACCAAAGTTCTATACAACTCCAATACCTCAATTGATAACGGCAAGTGTCTCAAAGGGAGAGAGTGCAGTTGAACACGTGGCTGCA
>NW_025135958.1:0-1187 GCF_004010195.1 Chiloscyllium plagiosum
ATAACTGTTCTAGCCATTCTGCCCTTTCACATCTTACAAATTGACCTTTAACAACGCCAGAACGTATTGGACATATCGGCTATCCAACATTTTATCCACATAAAATGCTGCTTGTCGCTCTCAGTGTTCCGCTGAAAGAACATGACATGGTTGAATTTCTGTTCTTAGTGTATGATCGTTCCGCCAGTTTGTCTTTTCTGATCTCACTCCTGATGGTATCAAACACTCGGGTGTGTTTGAAATAATGGTGACATTCTGTTTGGCAGTAAACCACAATATTAAGCAGCAACTCGTATTTCTATTTCAAAGTCATTAGATATGAACCTAACCTGTGATAATGAAGGGATTCAATACTTACCGTGATGATCAGTGACAAAAGCCACTGCAGCAAACACCTGTGATCACTTGTCCAATCGCTGGTTTATCAGGCAGCTGGGTAACTGTGTGAAAAACTTCCTACGCACAGAACAGTAGCATTGTTTCTGTCCAGTGTCAGATCTATGATATCAGCTGATTTAAAAAAATACGTATCTTCTCACAGTCAGAGCACTGATAAGGTGCCTATACCGTATAAACGGATTGATGTGCCTGAAATTGGGATGACCGAGGAAATCCATTTCTGCATATGGAACAGAAAACAGCTTCTCCCCAGTGTGAATGCAGTGATGTGTCAGTAGATTGGATTGCTCATTATCGCCTCTCCTTCACCCAAATCCCCAACTGCCGGAAGGACAACAGCAACTGGTCCATGGGAAAAACCATAATTCCCATGATATTTACCAACGATTCACATTGCAGAGAGGCTCTTCGCTTGCTCAGAGCATTTGCGAAATAGTTTCGTCAAACATCCGCCTCACGGAGAAATCAGTGGTGATCTGCTGTGACTGCATGATGGGATTTTCCTATCAATCATTTCTAGGACTGAATCAAGTTTTCACTGAGAGATTCACGTTAAATTCTGCTAATACTAAAACAAAACTAACTGGCATAGAACTCACCAATTCGACATTTTTTTCTTTACCTCGTATGATATTAATCCTGTAGCCTAACAAATCATAACATGATTATATAACCCACACAGCCAATAAAGGACTTTATCTAGGGCATTTTACCAAAATTTTGGAGTTGAAAGAAATGCGTGATTTGTCTGTAACTCTTGTAATTTATTGACCTGTATTAATGCTTAT
>NW_025135959.1:0-1187 GCF_004010195.1 Chiloscyllium plagiosum
CTCTCTCTGTCTCTCTCTCCTCCCCGATCTCTCTTGCCCTCTTTCTTCGCAACCCCCAAGCCTTGCCCCTTTTCTCGCTCTTGCTGTCTCTCTCTCTGTCTCTCTGTCTTGCCCTCTTTCTTCGGCCCCCTCTAAGACTAGCCCTCATTCTCTCACTTGCTGTCTCTCTCTGTCTCTTTCTATCTATTGTCCCTTCCCTCGTTCTTCTCTCAGTTTCACGCATTCTCTCGCCCCTCTCATTATCTCATTCAGTCTCTCTCTCCCTCACCCACACTCTCTCTTTCTCTTGCCCCCTTCTCTCTCTCCCCACTCCTCTCTCTCCACCTTCTCTCACTCTCAGTCCCCCTCCCTCAGTGTCTCTCTCTTTCCTCCTCCCTCTGTTTCTCTCTGACTGAATCTCTTTCCCTCCTGTCCATACCTCCCTCCCCCTCCGGCACACTCTGTCTCCTTGATTCTTCCCTCTCCCTCTGACGCAGAGATTGGGGGGTTGGTGGTGGAGTGGCTGCGTGTGGGATGGTGGAGGTGGGATGTGGGAGGAGGGGAAAATGGGATAGAAATGGAATTGCGGGAGGGTGACAGAGACAGCAAGAGAGTGAGTCTGAGGGGGAGGGGGAGAGGAAATAGTTGAGGCAGGTGTAGAAACTGGGGTTGGGGTGTGAGAGAGAGAGGGGACGAGGGAGTGTGAAAGGGAGAGATGGTGGAAGAGAGAGATGGAGAGAAATGGGGAGAAAGAATAGGGGAGAGGAAATGGGGACGCCAGTTTGGATTGGGGGGACAGAGAGAGTTAAACCCAGCTCCTGAGGTCAGGGCGCGGTGCCCTCTCCTTCCCTGAGGACCAGGCCTTGGGGCTGAGTCTGTCTCTCTCCAGCTCAGCTTCTCCAACACAAAGACACACAACAACATCGGTCACTCTGCTGCTCGGCACGCTTTAATGAATATTTTTATTGTTTACAAATGGCAGTGATGGATACAGTCAGTGGGATAGTGTCTTTTCTCACCGGCCCCTGAGTTGTGAGAAACATTGAAATGTTTCCCTGTAACCCCTCCTGTGGGATAAGGATGGACAAACCAGCGCTACCCTCAGTCTGTTACCATAGCGACAGGTGTCTCCATCGCTGAAACACTGAACTGAAATGAGAAAATCCCAGATGGTGTGATTAATGAGGGAATTTGATGAATGGATGGAT
>NW_025135960.1:0-1187 GCF_004010195.1 Chiloscyllium plagiosum
GCTTTCAGCATGCCTCTGGCCGCACCTGCGACCTCCTCTGGTCGTTCGATGGCCCAGTTACTCACCAGGTCTTGGTCACCGAGTTCACCAAGTTACGTGAAATGATTGAAGAAAGGTTCAGCAGGAGGCTAGAACCACTCTCAGCCGTGCTCCACAAACATGAGCGGCAACTTGAAAGCCTTGGAAAAAGAACGGATGAGGTCGAGCGCCAAACTGCAGGGGCAGAGTCTGTGATCGATTCCTCTAAGGAGCGGATCCTCGCCCTTGAAAAACAGGTCCGTACCTTAACTGAACAAGGTGATGACCTCGAAACAGGGGCAGAATGAAGAATGTTCATATCATCCGTCTGCTGGAGACAAAAGGTGTTCAGCCAGTGAGATTTTTTTCGAGAACAGGCTGCAATGATTCCTTCACTTCAAAGCTGAAGAGGGACGGGTGAAGAGTGAAACAGTTCATCGGGTTACAGAGCGCAGGCCAGAATCAGGCTAATGCCCTCACCCTGTCCTTGTGCGATTACGTAGTTGCAGAGACAATCAAAGACTTATGGAAGCTTCCAGAACACAGGGAAAAGATCCGACGAGGGCTCCAGGATTATGTTCTTCCAGGTCTTTTCAGCGGCAGTGATTCAGAAAAGAAAATCTTTTGATGATATCAAGAGAAGACTAAGGGAACTTGAGATTCAGTACTCCTTCATGAGTACTGAAGTCGGGTATGGACTTATGGAGTCGGGTATTACAAGGGGGCATAGCTTTAAATTAAGGGGGGGTAGATATAGGACTGAAGTTAGGGGTAGGTTCTTCACTCAGCGAGTCGTAAGTTCATGGAATGCCCTGCCAGTAGCAGTGGTGGACTCTCCCTCTTTATGGGCATTTAAGCGGGCATTGGATAGGTATATGGAGGATAGTGGGTTAGTATAGGTTAGGTGGGCTTGGATCGGCGCAACATCGAGGGCCAAAGGGCCTGTACTGCGCTGTATTCTTCTATGTTCTATGTTCATGAGCGCAGCGGTGCTCCGTATGCTTTCAATAGTTCTACGCAATGGTGGATCTTTCAATAGATCCATTGACGCTCCAGAGGACGCGAAAACTTTGTGGACACTATAAAGCAGGCTGGATGCTTTAATGGATATCGATAATTATGTTTCTCTCTTTCTGGTATTAAGTCGTGTTAAATTATAGTCCTGGATG
>NW_025135961.1:0-1187 GCF_004010195.1 Chiloscyllium plagiosum
GTGCAGCACTTTCCCTGTGATAACCCGCCAACAGTGCAGCACTTTACCTGTGATAACTCGCCAACAGTGCAGCACTTTCCCTGTGATAACCCGCCAACAGTGCAGCAGTTTCTCTGTGATAATCCGCCGACAGTGCAGCACTTTCCCTGTGATAACCTACTGAGAGTGCAGCACTTTCTCTGTGATATCCCACCAACAGTGCAGCACTTTCTCTGTGATATCCCACTGACAAAGCAGCACCTTCCCTGTGATAACCCACCGACAGTGCAGCTCTTTCCCTGTGATAACCCACAGACAGAGCAGCACTTTCTCTGTGATAACTCGCCGAAAGTGCAGCACTTTCTCTGTGATATCCCGCCGGCAGTGCAGCATTTTCTCTGCGATAACCCACCGACAGTGCAGCACTTTCCCTGTGATAACCCAACGACAGTGCAGCACTTTCACTGTGATAACCCAACGATAATACAGCACTTTCCCTGTGATAACCCAACGACAGTGCAGCACTTTCTCTGTGATAACCCGCCGACAATGCAGCACTTTCCCTGTGATAACCCGCCAACAGTGCAGCAGTTTCTCTGTGATAATCCGCCGACAGTGCAGCACTTTCCCTGTGATAACCTACTGAGAGTGCAGCACTTTCTCTGTGATAACCCACAGACAGTGGAGCACTTTCTCTGTGATAACCCACTGACAGTGCAGTACTTTCTCTGTGATAACCCACCGACAGTGCAGCACTTTCTCAGTGATAACCCGCTGACAGTGCAGCACTTTCTCTGTGATAACCCACAGACGATGCAGCTCTTTCACTGTGATAACCCACCGACAGTGCAGCACTTTCTCTGTGATAACCCACCGACAGAGCAGCACCTTCCCTGTGTTTACCCACCGACAGAGCAGCACTTTCCCTGTGATAACCCACCGACAGTGCAGCACTTTCTCTGTGACAACATGCCGACAGTGCAGCACTTTCTCTGTGATAACCCACCAACAATGCAGCACTTTCCCTGTGATAACTCGCCGACAGTGCAGCACTTTCTCTGTGATAACCCACCAACAATGCAGCACTTTCCCTGTGATAACCCAACGACAGTGCAGCAGTTTCTCTGTGATAATCCGCCGACAGTGCAGCACTTTCCCTTTGATAACCTACTGAAAGTGCAGCACTTTCCCTGTGATAACCCACCGAC
>NW_025135962.1:0-1187 GCF_004010195.1 Chiloscyllium plagiosum
ATTTGAAATAACCAGGAGTGAGGGAGAGACTGATATCTAATCGAGGGGTTCGGGGTGGTTTATATACAGCATACGAGATAGTTCAGAGTGAGGGACAGACTGGAATCTAAGCGAGAGGTTCGATACAGCATAAGAGATAGCCCAGAGTGAGGGACAGACTGGAATCAAATCGAGGGGTTCACGGTGATTTATATACAGCATATCAGATAACCAGGAGTGAGTGATAGACTGAAATCTAATCGAGGGTTTCGGAGTGGTTTATATACAGCATATGAGATACCCATTAGTGAGGGATAGACTGGAATCTAATCGAGGGGGTGGGGGTGGTTTACATACAGCATTTGCGATAACCAGGAGCGAGGAAGAGACTGAAATCTAATCGAGGGGTTCAGGGTGATTTACATACAGCATATGAGAGACCCAGGAGTGAGGGAGAGACTGAAATCTAATCGAGGGTTTCAGGGTGGTTTACATAAAGCATATGAGATACCCAGGAGTGAGGGAGAGATTGAAATCTAATCGAAGGGTTCGGGGTGGTTTATATACAGCATATGAGATAACCAGGAGCGCGGGAGAGACTGAAATCTAATCGAGGGGTTCAGGGTGGTTTATATACTGCGTATGAGATAACCAGGAGGGAGGGAGAGACTGGAAGCTAATCGAGGGTTTCAGGGTGGTTTCCAGACAGAATAACAGATAACAAGGAATGAGTCACAAAATCGCAGAGTCATACAGTCGTAGAGATGTACAGCATGGAAACAGACCCTTTGCTCCAATCCGACTCTGCCGACCAGATATCCTAACCTACTCTAGACTCTTTTTCAAGCACTTGGCCCATCTCCCTCCAAACCTTCCCGTTCATATACCCATCGACCTGCATTTTAAATGTTGCAATTGTACCAGCCTCTACCACTTCCTCTGACGGTTCATTCCATTCATGTACCACCCTCTGAGTGAACAAGTTGCTCCTTCGGTCTCTTTCATATCTTTCCCCTCTCACACTAAACCCATGCCCTCTAGTTCTGGACTCCCCCACCCCAAGGAAAAGACTTTGTCTATTTATCCTATCCATGCCCATCATGATTTTATAAACGTCAATAAGGTCACCCCTCAGCCTCTGATGTTCCAGGGAAAGCATCCCCAGCCAATTCAGCCTCTCCTTGTAGCTCAAATCCTCTAACCCTGGC
>NW_025135963.1:0-1188 GCF_004010195.1 Chiloscyllium plagiosum
TACCAAATCTGATTCATATCCTATTCCGTATGTATAAGAATGCATTGAGAAGGTGAGAAAAGTAACTCACATTTCAGCATTGGACTTACTCAGAGGATACTGGCAGGTACATTTAGCCAAAAGAGCGAAGGAAATTTCAGCTTTCGTGACACCTGCCGGGTTGTACCAGTTGAAAGTCCACTCATTTGGTATGAAAAATGCATCAGTCCCATTGCAAAGACGAACCAATGAAGTAATTTCAGAATTCCCCAATTTTGTGGTGTACATTGGTGACCTGGTGAGTTTTACTCACACATGGTAAGTACTTTTAGAGCATCTGTCAGAATTATTCAATGGTTAAGAATGAGTTCACAAAAGTCCAAGTCAGGTTCATGGCCATGTTATTGAATGTGGACATATGGCCCCAGAGGATGTGAAAACAAGTGTTATTGGGGAGTATCCCATGGCATCGATAAAGAGGGAAATACTACGATTCTTGAGAGTGAGTGTTTTATATTGGAAGTTTGTACCAAATTTTAGCAACATGGTTGCACCACTGACTGACTTGTTGAAGAAGTGCAGAAAAGAACAATGGATGACAAAATGTCAGAAGGAATTTGACAGCCTGAAAGCTGTGTTAGCAACACTTAATTATGCAAAGACACTTCAGGTTGCGATAGATGTGAGTGATGTGGGTGCCAGTGCTATACTCTTGAAAGAAGATGACAAGAAGGTAGAAAAACCTATTGGCTGTTTTTTTTTCAGAAAATTACAGAAATATTCCATGATTAAGAAAGAGACTTTGAGCTTGGTGTTGGCATTGCAAGAATTCAATATTTATAATACCAGTAATATGGTTGAGACAATTGTATATACTGATCATAACCCTTTAATGTTTTTGGAGATATTTAAGGAAACAAATTCCAGACTGTTTGCGGAGTCCTTAATATTACAGCCATTCAATTTGAAATTTATACACGTGGCAGGATGAGTGAGTGTATTTGCTGATGTGTTGTTACACCTTTGATGAAGGAAGATGGAGGTGGGAAAAAACTGGACTGAACGAAACTCTAGTAGTGATGTTTGCATGCTTAGAGTCAACACATTGTATATGTATACATGTACTATCAGAGGTTTATAAAAATGAAACAAAATCTTTGTACATAGATGGTTCATTTTTTTTTAACGGGGCAGGAATGATGATACTGT
>NW_025135964.1:0-1188 GCF_004010195.1 Chiloscyllium plagiosum
TGTTGAGGACATCGCCCATCTCTTATGGTTCCATACAAACATATCTACTTTGGTCTTTGAGGGGTCCTATTCTCTCTCTAGTTAATGTTTTTCCTTCATTATACTTAAAGCACCTCTTTGGATTCACCCTGATCTTCTCAGGCAATGTTATCTCACACCCCCTTTTCTGTAAACTCCTTTATCCTGCTTGATCCCAGCTGCCTCTACCTGAGCCACGCCTCCACATTTTTCTTGGTCAAAGCCTAAACATCTCTTGTCATCTAGGGTACTTCATTCCTGTCAACTTCCCTTTTATCCTCACAGGAACATATAAATCTTAAACTCCCACGTGCTGGAGGTCCATTTGCTTGAAAAAAGACTACTCAAACCAACCCCTGCTCTCCTGTCTAAGTCCATCAAAACTAACCTTGCCCCAATTTAGAACTGGAATCTGTGGAACAAATTTTTCCCTCTCCATAACCACTTACAAATTAATAGATCTATGGTCACAAAGTGCACATCTACTGTCACCTCACTCAACTGTTCTGACATATTTCTTAAGAGTAGGTCAAATTTTGCCCCTTCTCGATTAGGACCCTCTACATTCTGCTTGAGGAAACTTTTCTGACGCACTTAATTGATTCCATTCCATCAAATCTCTTAATGATCTGGCAGTTCCAGTCTGTGTTCTAAAAATAAATTAAAGTCCCTATTATGACAACTGACAACCGGAAGCGGCAGGGACAGGCCACTATAAATGCCGGAGGAAACACCACAGAAGCGCTCCCAAGCACTGAGGAGGCTCCCAAGCGCTGAGGATGTCACCTAGACAGGGGACGAAACGTTTCCAACAAAGACTTTCAGCTCGGCGAACAGAACCACAGCAACGAGCACCCGAGCTACAAATTTTCTCACAAACTTTGAATGACAACTCAAATGTTCCTGAAAGTCTCCGCAATCTCTCTACATATTTTTGTTCGTGCAATTTCTGTGACTATTTGGGGGCCTATAGTACAAATCCAATAATGTCACCATCCCCTTCTTATTTCTTAGTTCCACCCACAAAGCCTCATTGGATGATCCATCAGTTATTTTATCTCTGATCACTGCTATGATACACCCTTTATTCAGAAATCCAACTCCCCTCCACTCGTTCCACGATCTCTGCCCCTCCTCATGCATTTAACCCTGAAACATTAAGCTGTCAGT
>NW_025135965.1:0-1188 GCF_004010195.1 Chiloscyllium plagiosum
TGGAGATCACGCGAGCCTCAGTGTGAGACAAAAGCAAAAATTGCCGGAAAACCTCAGCATGTCTGGAAGCGCCTGTGAAGAAAAATCTGAGTTAACATTTCACGTCCGCCGACCCTTCAACTCTACACCTCACTGTGGGAACAGTGTGCTCATATTTATTGGGGTTTTTGTACATGAGGCCAGTTTGCAATGACTGTATGGTGACTGGGAGGTGTGTAGATGACGACAGGCTCTCTATGAGGCTTATTGCAGTGACTCTATGGTTACTGGGAGGTATGTAGTTGAGGACAAAAGGATAACCACAGAGAGAATAGGGCTCCTCAAAGATCAGCAAAGCGGCCTTTGTGTGGAGCCACAGAAAATGGAGGAGATACTAAATGAATATTTTGCCTCAGTATTTATTGTGGAAAAGGATATGGAAGATGGAGACTGTAGGGAAATAAATGGTGGCATTGGGAAAATGTCCACATTAAACATGAGGAAGTGCTGGTTGTCTTTAAATGGGTAAACGTGGATAAATCTCCAGGACCTGATCAGGTGTACCTTAGAACTCGGTGGGAAGCAAGGGAAGTGATTACTGGCCTCTTGCTGAGATATCTGTATCATCAATAGCCACAGGTTAGGTGCCGGAAGACTGGAGGTTGGCTAACATGATGCCACTGTTTAAGAAGAGTGGTAAGGACAAGCCAGGGAACTACAGACCAGTAAGCCAGACGTTGGTGTTGGGCAAGATGTTGGAGAGAATCCTGAGGGACAAGATGTACATATATTTGGAAAGGCAAGGACTGCTTAGAGATAGTCAACATGGCCTTGTGTGTGGGAAATCATGCCTCACAAGTTTGATTGAGTTTTTTGAGGAAGTGACAAAGAGGATTGATAAGGGCAGAGCGATAGATGTGATCTATGTGGACTTCAGTTAGGCGTTCGACAAGGTTCCCCATGGGAGATTGATGAGCAAAGTTAGATCTCATAGAATACAGGGAGATCGAGCCTTTTTGATACAGAACTGGCTCAAAAGTAGAAGACAGAGGGTGGTGGTGGAGGGTTTTTTTTCAGACTGGAGCCCTGCGAACAGTGGAGTGCCACAAGGATCAGTGCTGGGTCCTCTACTTTTTGTCATTTGAAGAAGGCTTTTGGTATGCCTTCCCTTATTGATCAGAGTGTTGAGTACAGGGCTTGGGAGGTCAT
>NW_025135966.1:0-1188 GCF_004010195.1 Chiloscyllium plagiosum
AGGAAATGACCAAGATGATACATGAAGGAAGGGATGTTGATGTCATATACATGGACGTTAATAAGGCGTTTGATAATGTTCCTCATGGTAAACTAATGGAGAAAGTGAAGCCACAAGTTTTCAGGTTATTCCAGCCACGTGCATAAGTAACTGGTGGAGCAACAGGACACAATAGTATTGGAAGAGAGTTTCCCGAAATGGATGTGAGAAACAAAAGCTCACTCACTTTAATAATTTCAGTCGAGACCAAATATCTGAATCAGAGTCGTTTATTTGTACACTTGCAAGTGGGTGCCTTGTCTAATTGCCAGGTAAGGCAATGACAAATGCACAGTAAACCCCAAAAAACTCTTGCAATTTATACAGTTTTTTTCCCATATGTTTTCCTTATTCCATTGTTTGTTCCCTGCTTCGCTTACGTCACTCATTTCCTTAAGACTTATCCCACAACTTCTGTTTATCCTGTCTTGTCCGTGACAAACTCTTATGTCTGACTCCCATAAGGGTGTTACACGTCAGTCTGCTGTAGGTCATTGATTAGGCATATCTTTTCTTCTATCAGCATCTGTTTCTATCCAGAGGCCACTTTGACCGCTTTAATTAGGGTTTGTTCCTGTGTCTCCGTGCAAGTGGGGAAAACAGATGTTTTTCCTGTTTGCCCATACATCCACCATTGTTCTGCAATCACGTCTCATGCTAACATATCCTTTCTTTTTGCTGAATATATATTTTCTCATTCCTGTTCTGTATCAGAATTTATAGATGCAGAAATAACATTAATCCATTTATATCCCACAATTTCCACTTTTTCTTTTAATTACCATTTGTTATCTTCTGCAATTTTGTCTCTTTTTTTTAAACCTCGTTCCCAAAATTCGCAAGCATCATTTCTGAGATTTCATCCATCTTGGTTTCACTCATCTCCTCATTATTTAGCCGATAAAGTTCCTCTGTCTGATTCCCTCTTAGGGGCATCTGTTTCATCAAGGCTGTTTCGAACAGTCTTTGGTTGAGCCCTCGTATACAGGATATGACACAACAGCCAATGGCCACCAATACCCCGACTACTACTATCAGGGAAGTAAGGATAAAAACCACCATCCCCTTTTTCTGCTAAAATCATATCAAGGGCTATTCTGTTTACCCATGCCATCTTACTTGTCGCATCAAGCTGTTCTGATATTCCTT
>NW_025135967.1:0-1188 GCF_004010195.1 Chiloscyllium plagiosum
ACATCCAACAAGTGTAGCCAACGTCTATTCTCTTGTTTTGTCTTATGACCGAAGCACATGCTCTGTTCCCTTCACATCTAGCAGTGGCCCTACACAGCTCCCAAACTACTGGCGTCGCATTTACGCCATTTAGCTCCAACAGGCAAATTCCCCTCCTGCTTTAAATTCGCCCTCTAGCCACGGCCGTCTCCCTTCGGGTTCGGGTGTGTCATTAATGACCTGTGCCCGGCTTGGGGTTAGGTCCATGATCTGGTTTGATTGGTTGCCATGCTCCAGTGCTCCTATCGCCTGTAGTACATTCTGCACTGCATCTCGGAGGGCGGGGGTGAGGCGACTGCACCACTATATTCACCTGTCTACAGATGTCGAAGAAGGATCTATCTATTCCACACCACGAGACTCCCTCAATGCTCTTCTGAGTCTTACTTTGATCATAGAATATCTATTTCCCATGTCAGGTGCCCCTTTTGCCGTGTTGACTACTACTAAGTGCCAGTCACTGGCGCAGCATGGATTCCTGCATAAATCTTAATGATCGAATTTATAGTAGTCCTTGTTACTGAACGGCTATGGGTCGCATGTAAAGATCCACTTCGTCCTATCAGTTCAGATAACCGTCAGCTGCAGTATCCCAGACGCTCCTGCCCGAATGAATAGTCCTACCAGGGCGTTTGCCATCAGTGTGAACTGGGGCAGCACCACATTTGCTTAAGTCTTCTAATATATACTTGCTCTAAATTGGTTTTGTTGTTGTGCGATGTCTCCTCAGTCCCAGCTGCAAGTTTGTAATGGCTGGCCTGTATCCACGTGGCTGTTCCGACGATCTTAACAGCTGTCTGTGCTGTAAGGCGTACTTGAAATGGACCCAGCCATCGCTTCGCCTTCCTGTTTTCCTTCCTAAACTCTTTCGCCACTTTTCAGGCTCCAGGTTATAGCTCGTACATCTTCCCTTCTGCTGATTGGGGTAGTGTTGTCTTCACTTGATTCTGTATTTGGGACAGAAGTGCAGAGAGTTTCATGCAGTAACACAACATCTCATCCACACAGTGGCCAGTTTTCTGGCTTCCCTTACATCTCGGGACAATTCCTGTGTTTGGCGGCCTACCAAACAAAATCTCAAACGGGCTAAGATTAACTCTCCCTCTCCTCCGAGACCTCATACACATTAGCACAATTGGAAGTGCCTTG
>NW_025135968.1:0-1188 GCF_004010195.1 Chiloscyllium plagiosum
AGAGGGTCAGAACTGAGGGAGTGCTCCACTGTCTGATGGTCAGAAATGAGAGGGTGTTGCACTGTCAGAGGGTCAGTACTGATGGGATGCTGCACTGTCAGAGGATGAGTACTGAGGTAGCGCTGCACTGTTAGACGATCAGTACTGAGGGAGTGCTGCACTGTCAGAGGGTCAGTACTGAGGGAGTGCTGCACTGTCAGAGGGTCAGTACTGAGGGAGTGCAATAATGTCAGAGGGTCAGTACTGAGCGAGTTCTGCACTGTCAGAGGATGAGTACTGAGGTAGCGCTGCACTGTTGGATGGTCAGTACTGATGGAGTGCTGCACTGTCAGAGGGTCAGTACTGAGGGAGTGCTGCACTGTCAGAGTGTCAGTACTGAGGGAGTGCAGTAATGTCAGAGGGTTAGTATTGTGGGATTGCTGCACTGTCAGATGGTCAGTAATGTGGGAGTGCTGCACTGTCAGAGGGTCAGTACTGAGGGAATGCTGCACTGCCAGAGGGACAGTACTGAGGAAGTGCTGCACTGTGAGATGGGCTGTACCGAGGGTGTGCTGCACTGTCAGAGCGTGAGTACTGAGGTCGCGCTGCACTGTTAGATGGTCAGTACTGAGGGAGTTCTGGACTGTCAGAGGGTCAGTACTGAGGGAGTGCTGCGCTGTCAGAGGGTCAGTACTGAGGGAGCGGTGCATTCTCAGAGGGTCAGTACTGAGGGAGCACTACACTGTTGGATTGTCAGAACTAAAGGATCGCTGCACTCTCAAAGAGCTGCCAGGTCATCGGGTCAGTTCTGCGGGAATGCTGCACTGTCAGAGGGTCAGTTCTGAGGGAATGCTGCACTGTCAGAGGGTCAGTACTGAGGAAGTGCAGCACTGTGAGATGGTCAGTGCTGAGGGAATGCCGCACTGTCAGAGGGTGAGTACTGAGGTAGCGCTGCACTGTTAGATGGTCAGTACTGAGGAAGTGCTGCACTGTGAGAGGGTCAGTACTGAGGGAATTCTGCACTGTCAGAGGATGAGTATTGAGGTTGCGCTGCACTGTTAGATGGTCAGTACTGAGGAATGGCTGCACTGTCAGAGGGTCAGTACTGAGGGAGTGCTGCACTGTCAGATGGTCAGTACTGAGGGTGTCCAGTAATGTCAGAGGGTTCGTACTGAGGGAGTGCTGCACTGTCAGATGGTCAGTAATGTG
>NW_025135969.1:0-1188 GCF_004010195.1 Chiloscyllium plagiosum
TGACACTCTCTGACACATGGTGACATTTTCTGCTACACTGCGATACTCTCTGAGACACACTGTGACACTTTTAGTCTCTCTCTGACTACCTGAGACACACTGTGACACTCTCTGAGATAGACTATGACACTCTGTGACACACTGAAACGCACTCTGAGTGACGGAGACAGACTGTGACACTCTCTGAGACACACTGTGACACTCTCTGACATTCTCTGAAATACACTGTCAGAGAGATTTAGAAAGAGTCACAGTTTGTCTCAGAGAGTGTCACATTGTGACAGTCTGTCGGAGAATGTTGCATTGTATTTCAGAGTGTGTAAGACAGAGTCAGAAAGTGTAACAGTATGTCATACCGTGTCCCAGATAGTGTCAGAGAGTGTCAGCATTTGGCTCAGAGAGGGTCACAGTCTATGAGAGTGTGTCACAATGTGTCTCAGAGAGTGTCAGAGTGAGTCAGAGAGTGTCACAGTATGTCATACTGTGCCTCAGAGAGTGTCATAGAGAGTCAGACCGTATCACAGTGTGTCTCAGAGAGTGTGACAGTGCGTCTCAGAGTCAGAGAGAGTCAGAAAGTTTCACAGTCTGTCTCAGAGAGTGTCGCCGAGTGTTGGAGAATGTGCCAGAGAGTGTGTCTCAGCGTGTGCTAGACAGTGCCGTAGAGATTGTCAGAGAGAGTCAGAGAGTGTCACATTGTGTCTCAGAGATTCAGGGAGAGTCAGAAAGTATCACAATCTGTCAGCGAGTGTCACAGTGTGTTTTAGAGAGAGTCAGCGAGTGTCACAGAGTGTTTCAGAGATGGTCAGATAGGATCAGAGAGTGTCACAGTGCATCTCAAAGTGTCAGAGAGCGTCACAGAGAGTTACAGTGTGTCTGAGAGAGTGTCAGAGAGAGTCAGAGAGTGTCACAGTCTGTCTCAAAGAGTGTCTCAGTGTGTCACCGTCTGTCAGAGAGTGTCACAGAGTGCTTCCGATGTGCTGGAAAGTGTCACAGTATGTCATAGATAGTGTCAGAGAGTGTCACAGAGTGTCTCAGAGAGTGTCACAGTGTGTTGGAAAGTGTCAGAGAGTGTCACAATGTGTCTCTGCCTGTGTCAGAGAGTGTCACAGAGTATTTCAGAGAATATCAGAGAGTGTCACAGTGTGTCTCAGAGACTGCCACAGTCTGTCACTGTCACTCAGAGTGTGT
>NW_025135970.1:0-1188 GCF_004010195.1 Chiloscyllium plagiosum
ATAGCAAAGATGATTCTCGATAGGAGTGAGAGATGCAGGGTAGTTGTCATGGGGCCTTCATTCCAAATATTAACTGGGAACACTATGGTACGACTACTCTAGATGGGTCATTTTTTGTCCAGTGTGTGCAGGAGGGCATCCTGACACAGTATGTAGACAGGCCAATAACGGGTGAAGCCACATTAGATTTGGTACTGGGTAATGAACCTGGCCAGGTGTTAGACTTGGAAGGAGGTAAGCACTTTGGTGATAGCGATTGCAATTCTGTTATGTTTACTTTAGTGATAGAAAGGGATAGGTGTAAGAGTTATGGCTGTGGGAAAGGCAATTTCGATGCGATTCGGTAAGATTTAGGAAGCATAGGATGGGGAAGGAAACTGCAGGGATGGGTACATTAGAAATGTGGAGCTTATTCAAGGAAAGCTCCTGTGTGTCCTAGATACGTATGTACCTGTCAGGAAGGGAGGAAGCTGTAGAGCGCGGGAGCCGTGGTTTATGAAGGAAATGGAATCTCTGGTCAAGCGGAAGAAGAAGGCTTATGTTCGGATGAGATGTGAAGGCTCAGTTAGGGCATTTGAGGGTGACAAGGTAGCCAGGAAAGACCTAAAGAGAGAGCTCAGAAGAGCCAGGAGGAGACATGAGAAGTTGTTGGCGGATAGGATAAGGGTAAAACCTAAGGCTTTCTACAGGTATTTAAGGAATAAAAGAATGATGAGAGTAAAATTAGGGACAATCAAGGATAGTAGTGGGGAATTGTGTGTGGAGTCAGAGGAGATAGGGGAAGCACTAAATGAATATTTAGTTTTCGAGGAGATTACTGAGATACAGGCTACTAGACTGGGTGTGATTGAGGTTCACAAGGTGGAGGTATTAGAAATCCTGCACAGTGTCAAAATAGATAAGTCCACTGTGTCGGCTGGGATTGATCTGAGGATCCTCTGGGAAGCCAGGGAGGAGATTTCCGAGCCTTTGGCATTGATCTTTAAATCATCATTGTCTACAGGAATAGTCCCCGAAGACTGCAGGATGGGAAATGTGGTTGCCCTGTTCATGAAGGGGAGTAGAGACAATCCTGGTAATTATAGACCAGTGAGGCTTACTTCAGTTGTTGGTAAAGTGTTGGAAAAGGTTAAAAGAGATAGCATTTATAATCAACTAGAAAAGAATAATTTGATTAGGGATAGTCAG
>NW_025135971.1:0-1188 GCF_004010195.1 Chiloscyllium plagiosum
TGGCCATGCTAAATTGTCTCATAGTGCCCAGGGTAGGGTGGGATGACTGTGGGAAATACATGGTTACATGGAATGGGTTGCAGAGCTGGATTGGGGTGGGATGCGCTTCTCGGGGTCAGTGCACACTCAATGGGCCAAATGGCCACTCTCTGCACCGATGGACCTGTATCCATTGGAGACAAAAACAGGAATTGCTGGAAAAGCTCAGCAGATCTGGCAGCGTCTGTGGAGAGGGATTGGTTTGTGTTTGTGGTCCTCAGAACAAGGACAGTCTCAGTTGGTGATTGTCGAAATGGGGAGTGTCCTGAGGGCTAGAACATCTTCCCATTGTCCCCTCCCCGGCCCGTAGGAGGATCTGATAAACAGAGCACAGTTGGACCTGGAATGGAGGTGGGGAAGACCATCTTTTCCCAGTGAAGGGTGGTCAGCGTTTGGAATCCACGTCTTCCCCCCACCCCCACCCCCCACAGTCACTGATGGACAAGGGAGTGGAGGGTTCTGGCTGACAGAAGCCCTGGCTCTGACAGCAAAGGAACAGGGAGAACCGGCGTGATGGGACGAGTGGCCTGGGGGGCGGCGGGTGGGTAGCATCAGCTGACAGAATGTGACACGGGGTAGTGTTCTCTCAGCAGCAACTCCCCGGCGCCCGCCCCGTTCACACAGCCCCTCACTGACCACTCTTCCCCCCCCCCCCCCCCCCCTTAATTCCGAGATCCCCCTCCACCACCCCATCCCTCGGAGGGAGGGACCTTGTGCGTTCACACTGTCACCCTCCTGGGACTGAGGACTGATTTGTCCCGTTGTGGCCATCCCTGCAGTGAGTGGGAATGGGTGCACGGGGAACAGGGGTTCAGCGAAGGCTGGTTCATTGCCAGCATTTCCTTAACAGGCAGTGCAGCGAGGGAACACTAAACTGCAGGGGGCACTGTGCTGCACTGGGGGAGCTGAACGGGGCGCTGCACTGGTGGGGACAGGTCTGTCACTGTATAACACTGGGGTACAGTACTGGTGGGGACAGGTCTGTCACTGTGTAACACTGGGGTACAGTACTGGTGGGGACAGGTCAGTCACTATCTAACACTGGGGTACAGTACTGGTGGGGACAGGTCTGTCACTGTGTAACACTGGGGTACAGCACTGGTGGGGACTGGTCAGTCACTGTCTAACACTGGGGTACAGTACTGGTGG
>NW_025135972.1:0-1188 GCF_004010195.1 Chiloscyllium plagiosum
GGTTGAAGAATATCTTTAAAGTTAGCGCGAACACATAGACGTTACAATATACATTAGTAAAATGTGGCACTTTTATTAGGGAAAAGATCGTGGAAGTATTAAGCGATGATCGTACTCGGGGATCATCCAGTGAAACGGTATGAAAGGAACTGAGAAATCAGAAGGCAATGATTGCCAGAGTAGTATTGTAATACTGTCCAGTAGTCAAGGAGAAATTGAGGAATACATATGAAGGATGATCGTACCTGTAAGAAAAGAAAATAGTGCGGAAATAGTAACAGGTTTTGTTTTTTTTTAATTCCACAGGGTCTTGTCACAGTGTTAAGAGCTTAGATGAGGAAAAATATTGCAAGAACGTCCAAAAAAAAACCTTTTTCAGTCAATATGCAGCTGATTGTACTTGAGTAGGACAAGTCAGGTTTTCGTTTTGTGAATTAGGCAGGGAAAGTGGTTGATGTCGTTCGAGGATCATTTTGGGACCAGTGACAATAATTCAACACGTCTAAGGTAGTTATGGAAACTTTTAAGACTTGTGCACAACTTCAGGTTCTAAATTGAGGCAAGGCCAATTTTGGCAGTTGAAGATGGGAAGGTTTGAAAGGAACCGGAGATGCAACTTTTTTTTTAGCAGAGCATAGTGAGTGCAGAAAACGATCTGCCAGAGGAATACATCGATGCATGTACAATTGCAGCATTTAGCAGATATTTCTTCAGGTGCATCGAATGGAAAGGTGTGGAGTAAAACTGGGCAAAATGCAGGCAAATTGAAACAGTTCAGTTTAGGAAACAATGTCGGTCCTGGAGTATTTGGCCGAAATGTTATTTTTTTTTCTCTCTACTCTATGGCTCCATGACTGTAATTTCAATTGGTAAATCTTTCACTTCTTTTCGTTTTCATTTCTTTTCTTATTCTGGTTTCGTTTCTTTCAGTCAGCAGCCTGTTTGCTATATGCATGTACTTTGTGTTTATTTTCTGTTTAGTTTCTTGACCACAGAAGACTCATGCTCTATCTTTCAATCTGTCTTGTCTTCCGCCCAGTCACAGACCTTCTTCCAGCCTTACTCCTCCTTGCAAAAAGTCTGTCATATCTCCGCATTTGTCCCTTTTCTGATGCATTCTATTATTAATTAAAATGTTCCTTCAAAATGTACTCGACATGCTCACAGCAATCCTTTTCGAAAGGGGCA
>NW_025135973.1:0-707 GCF_004010195.1 Chiloscyllium plagiosum
TGTCACTGACTGAGATTGAATCTCTGTCACAGAGTGTGGTTCAATCCCTGTCACTGACTGAGGGTCAATCCCTGTCACTGACTGAAATTCAATCCCTGTCACTGACTGAGATTCATTCGCTGTCACTGACTGACGGTCAATCCCTATCACTGACTGAGATTCAATCCCTGTCACTGACTGAGGATCAATCCCTGTCACTGACTGAGGCTCAATCCCTGTCACTGACTGAGGTTCAATCCCTGTCACTGACTGAGGGACAATCCCTGTTACTGATTGAGATTCAATCACTGTCACTGACTTCGGGTCAATCCCTGTCACTGACTGTGGTTCAATCCCTGTCACTGACTGAGGGTCTATCCCTGTCACTGACAGAGATTCAATCCCTGTCACCGAGTGAGGGTCAATCCCTTTCAGTGACTGAGATTCAATCCCTGTCACTGGTTGAGGGTCAATCCCTGTCACTGACTGAGGCTCAATCCCTGTCACTAACTGAGATTCAATCCCTGTCACTGACTGAGGTTCAATCCCTGTCACTGACTGAGATTGAATCTCTGTCACAGACTGAGGTTCAATCCCTGTCACTGACTGATGCTCAATCCCTGTAACTGACTGAAGTTCAATCCCTGTCACTGACAGGGTCAATCCGTTTCTCTGAGTGAGATTCAGTCCCTGTCACTGACTGAGGGTCAATCCCTGTCACTGACTGA
>NW_025135973.1:715-1188 GCF_004010195.1 Chiloscyllium plagiosum
CCTGTCACTGACTGAGGTTCAATCCCTGTCACTGACTGAGATTCAATCATTGTCACTGACTTCGGGTCAATCCCTGTCACTGACTGAGGTTCAATCCCTGTCACTGACTGTGTGTCAATCCCTGTCACTGACAGAGATTCAAACCCTGTCACTAACTGAGGGTCAATCCCTTTCAGTCACTGAGATTCAGTCCCTGTCACTGACTGAGGGTCAATCCCTGTCACTGACTGAGGGTTAATCCCTGTCAATGACTGAGATTCAATCCCTGTCACTGACTGAGGATCAATCCCTGTCACTGACTGAGGGTCAATCCTTTTCACTGACTGAGGATCAATTCCTGTCACTGATTGAGGTTCAATCCCTGTCACTGACTGAGGCTCAATCCCTGTCACTGAATGAGGTTCAATCCCTGTCACTGACTGAGATTCAGTCCCTGTCACTGACAGAGAATCATTCCCTGTCACTGACTGAAG
>NW_025135974.1:0-1188 GCF_004010195.1 Chiloscyllium plagiosum
AGACAAGGCTAGGGTGTGAGTGAGTCCCAGACCTGGCCAGTGCAGGAGTGATTCCCAGACCAGGCCAGTGCGGAAGTGAATCCCAGAACAGGCCATTGAGAGAGTGAGTCCCAGACCAGGCCAGTGCAGGAGTGAGTCCCAGATCTGGCCAAAGTGGGAATGAGTCCCAGACCTGGCCAATGTGGGGGTGAGTCACAGACCAGGCCAGTGCAGGAGTGTGTCTCAGACAAGGCCAGTGCTGGAGTGTGTCCCAGACCAGGCCAGTACAGGAGTGATTCCCAGAGCAGGACAGTGCGGAAGTGAGTCCCAGACCAGGCCAGTGCGGGAGTGAGTCCCAGAGCAGGCCAGTGAAGCGGTGAGTCCCTGTCCAGGCCAGTGCAGGAGTGTGTCCCAGACCAGGTCAGTGCAGGAGTGAGTCCGAGTCCAGGGCAGTGCAGGAGTGAGTCCCAGACCAGGCCAATGCGGGTGTGAGTTCCAGACCAGGCCAGGACGGGATTGTGTCCCAGACCAGACCAGTAAAGGAGTGAGTCACAGACCAGGCCAGTGCGGGTGTGTGCCCCAGACCAGGCCAGTGTAGGAGTGAGCCCCAGACCAGGCCAGTGCAGGAGTGAGTCGCAGACCAGGCCAGTGCGGGACTGAGTTCCAGATCTGTCCAGTGTGGGGCTGAGTCCCAGACCAGGCCAGTGCAGGAGTGAGTCCCAGACCAGGCCAGAGGGGTAGTGTGTCCCAGACCAGGCCAGTGTTGGAGTGAGTCCCAGACCAGGCCATGCAGGAGTGAGTCCCAGACCAGGCCAGTGCGGGAGTGAGTCGCAGACCAGGCCAGTGCGGGACTGAGTTCCAGACCAGGCCAGTGTAGGAATAAGACCCCTACCAGGCCAGGACAGGAGTGTGTCCCAGACCAGGCCACTGAAGGAGTGAGTCCCAGACCAGGCCAGTGAAGGAGTGAGTCCCAGACCAAGCCAGTGTGGGAGTGTGTCCCAGACCAGGCCAGTGCGGGATTGTGTCCCAGACAAGGCTAGGGTGTGAGTGAGTCCCAGACCCGGCCAGTGCAGGAGTGATTCCCAGACCAGGCCAGTGCGGAAGTGAGATCCAGACCAGGCCAGTGCGGGTGTGAGACGCAGACCAGGCCAGCGCAGGACTGAGTTCCAGACTTGACCAATGCGGGAGTGAGTCCCAGACCAGGCCAGA
>NW_025135975.1:0-1188 GCF_004010195.1 Chiloscyllium plagiosum
AAGGGCCTGTTTCTGCACTGTAGGGAATCTAATTGCCCTTGAACTGGGAGTCTTTTGCTCAATCATTCAGAGGGCAGTTAAGAATCAACCCTATTGCTGTGGGTCTGGAGTCACATACAGGCCAGACCAGAGAAGGGATGGCAGTTTCCCTCCCTGAAGGGCATTAATGATTGTTTTCCAACAATCAATGGTAGTTTCTTTTTTTCATTGAATTTAAGTCCCAGTGGTTATGATGGGATTTAAATTCATATCTCCTGGGCCTCTGGCTTCCTAGCCCAGTGACAATACCACTGCACCATTGTTAGGGATGGTGTTTATAGTCTGTGTTTTGTTTGTTAAGCAGAAGGAGAGTTAGTTTTTAGTTTGACCTGTGAGTTGCTCTTATGCCTTCATGATTTCTCAGCATGTTTGTTGTACTTTTTAAGACCCACAGAAAATATGGCTGACTCTGAATGTCCTGCTGGCTCTGTTCAAGGGCAATTAGGGGTGGTGTATTTTAAGAGCTTTTACAACTCTTTTAGGGAAGACATTGGGGTAGTTATTTTCTAATAAATTTAAATACAAACTCTGCTGTTGTCTAATGGCGAAGATCCAGATGGGACAAAAGATTCAGGAGGAGGTAGTCCTCCTGTGCGTGGGTGTGCCATAGAGCAGATGCCAAAGCGTTAAACTCTCTGCTAGTTATTTCTCACTGTGCCCTTTATCCCAGCAATATGCTCACAAATCTAAACCACAGCAAAAAGTTCCCACAAACTCTCAACTCGGGTGGGCACAGCTACAATTGGTTTCTGTCCAGTGAAATTCATGTTTATGATGTGATTTTATTATTCCTCAGCTAACATCTCTCCCTGAGACAGCAAACCCAACTGCAAACTAAAATTCTTTTTTTTATGTAATTTCAGAGGAAATACGTGAGGTCCCTAAACTCAGCTTCCAGCAGGATCACAGAATTCGTGCGGTGCAGAAGAAAGCCATTCAGTCCAATATTGCTGCACTGGTACGGCAGGAGTGTTTAACGTTTTGTAAGTTTGAGAGAGAGAATAAGAAAGTTGTGTTAGAATGACATGAGGTTTTTCTGAGACCACAGTGAGTGGCCTGTTCTCCATAGTTATGACAGGATATACTCCTGGTGGAGATGGTACAGTGGGGGTCCATTTGATTCATCGCTGGGGTGGTGGAGGGGGGGGG
>NW_025135976.1:0-1188 GCF_004010195.1 Chiloscyllium plagiosum
CACACACACACACCCTGTAAATATTCACTCACACACCCTGTAAATATTCACTCACACTCACACACACACCCTGTAAATATTCACACACTCACAAACCCCATAAATATTCACACACACACCGTCAATATTCACACACACACCCTGTAAATATTTACACACTCACAAACCCCATAAATATTCACACACTCACAAACCCCATAAATATTCACACACACACCCCGTAAATATTCACACACACACCCTGTAAATATTCACTCACACACCCTGTAAATATTCACTCTCTCACACACACACCCTGTAAATATTCACACCCACCCACCCTGTAAATATTCACACATCCTGTACATATTCACACACACACACACACACCCTGTAAATATTCACACACACTCACACACACCCTGTAAATATTCACACTCACACCCCCTAGAAATATTCACAGACACACAACTGTAAATATTCACACACCCTGGAAATATTCTCACACACACACACTCTCTGTGAATATTCACACACACACACACACCCCCTGTAAATATTCACACACACACACACACCCCCTGTAAATATTCACACACACCCACCCTGTAAATATTCACACTCACACCGTATAAATATTCACACACATATACCCTGCAAATATTCACATACACCCACACATCCTGTAAATATTCACACACACACACTGTAAATATTCACACACGCATACCTGTAAATATTCACACACACACCCTGTAAATATTCACACACACACCCTGTAAACATTCACACACGCATACCTGTAAATATTCACACAAGCATACCTGTAAATATTCACACACACACCCTGTAAATATTCACACACGCATACCTGTAAATATTCACACACACACGCTGTAAATATTCACACACGCATACCTGTAAATATTCACACACGCATACCTGTAAATATTCACACACACACCCTGTAAATATTCACACACGCATACCTGTAAATATTCACACACACACCCTGTGAATATTCACACACACACCCTGTAAATATTCACACACGCATACCTGTAAATATTCACACACACATACCTGTAAATATTCACACACACACACCCTGTAAATATTCACAAACACACTGTAAATATTCACACACACACACTATGTAAATATTAACACACGCGTACCTGTAAATATTCACACACACACACCCTGTAA
>NW_025135977.1:0-1188 GCF_004010195.1 Chiloscyllium plagiosum
GGCCATTCAGCCCATCGAGTCTGCTCCACCATTCAGTTGTGACTAAGTTTCTCAACTCCAAGTCTCCAGCTTTCTCCCTGTAACCCTTGATCCCTTGATCAAGAACTATCTGTCTCAGTCTTAAATATACTCAGTGAGCTGGCCTCCACAGCTTTCTGTGGCAATGAATTCCGTAGTTTCACCACTCTCTGGCTGAAGAAGTTTCTCCTTATCTCTGTTCTAAAAGGTCTTCCCTTTACTCTAAGATTGTACCCTCGGGTCCTAGTCTTTCCTGCCAATGGAAACATCTTCTCAACATATACTCTGTTCAGGCCATTCAGTGTTCAGTATATTTCAATTAGATCTCCCTCCTCCTTCTCAACTCCATCGAGTTTAAACTGAGTCTTCAAATGTTCTTCATACATTAAGCTTTTAATCCCTGAGACCATTCTCGTGAACCTCCTCTGAACACGCGTCAGGACCAGTACATCCTTCCTGAGATATGGGACCCAAGACTGTGCACAGTATCCCAAATGTGGTCTGACTAGAGCCTTATCGAGCATTATATTCAAGTCCTCTTAAAATAAATACCATCATTGCATTTATCTTCCTAACTACTGACTGACTGAATCTGCAAGTTTACCTTGAGAGACTCCTGGACTAGAACTCCCAAGTCTCTTTGCAGTTCAGACTTCTGAATATTCTCTCCATTTAGAAAATAATCCATGCCTCTATTCTTCCTGCCAAAGAGCCTGACCTCTCACTTTGCCACTTTGTATGCCATCTGCCACTTCTTTGCCTGCTCTCCTAACCTGTCCAAATCCTTCTGCAGCCCCCTCTCCCGCCTCCTCATTGCTACCTGTCCCTTTACCTATCTTGCTTTTGTCTGCAAACTTAGCCAGAATGCCCTCAGTTCCTTCATTTAGATCGTTAGGGTATAAAGTGAAAAGTTGTGGTCCCAGCGCTGAGCCTTGTGGAGCACTACTTGTCACTGGCTGCCATCCTCAGAAAGACTTATTTTATCCCCACTCTCTGCCTTCTACCAGACAGCCAAGCTTTTATCCATGCGAGTACCTTGCCTCTGACACCATGGGCCTTTATCTTACTCGGTAGCCTCGTGCGTGGACCTTGTCAAAAGCTTTCTTGAAGTCCAGGGAGATAACACCCTTTGGCTCTCCTTGGTCTAACCTGCTCGTTACTTCCTGAAAG
>NW_025135978.1:0-1188 GCF_004010195.1 Chiloscyllium plagiosum
ATTGTATGAACAATACCGTTAGAAAACATTTGTAGAAGTTTGGATAAGAGCTGAGGATGAAAGATGATGGAAGTTCTCCGGAAAATGTTCGGTGGTCATTGTCGATGTCACGGGTGTGTTGAGAAGGAGGACAGTTCACTGGAGAAGGTGTGCAATGAAAACGTGCACAATCTTCCCACACAGCTAGTTAGTTTTCATTCAGTCAGCAAACGTACATCCAGAACCTCAACCTGAGTAACAAATCTTCTCAAAACTCACCAAACATTAGTATAATTACTGAGATAATTGGTCATTTAGCTGGACTCCTGTTAATTCCATCCCCCAATGGAGACGGAACTATTCAGGGGTATGGGTTGACCCTTGGAAAGGTCCACAGGAAGCAAGATGGGAGGAAAGATTGCAAAAACCTGGTCTAATTTAAAATCAACTGCTCTAATGTCAAAAGTGTCATTCTTTCAAACAATGGCTCCCCACAAGTGTACCATCTGATTTTAAATAGAAGCATCTCAAAACATCCAAAGTATTAGTAATTTTACAAAAGGAGGTCCACCATCATCCCATGATACAACCGATGGGATCATCTGCACAAGGAATAGGGATGGTGGCCTTGGGATGCTGAGACTGAGAGACACATTCCCATTGCAATCATTAACCAGGAGAACCTGGAATCTCCCACCAGAGTGGGCCAGGCCTCCTCCCATTACCAAATGGAAAGGAATTTGTCAAACTCCAAGTAAAGGGGAAAGAACAGCTGGGTGGCATTAGAGTTCAACTACAAGGGAGCTATGGAAACGTGAACACCCATCAGTTCCCCAATATCCTCCAAAGGGTATATTCCGTCTCTGTCCAGTCTGGTAAAGACTGACTCCATTCTCTCAGTCACTACCAGTCTGATGATGACTTGTTGAGAGCAGTTAATGATGTTTGGAAAAAAACATGACAACATGAACTAATTAAACGGTCATCATGCCAAGTACATAATTAGATAGACAGACTTCATTCTCCAAATACATGACTAGATGTGATCACGGAACGGATTTGAGCTGAGACTCCAAGGACAAACCGAATCCTTAGGTCGTGAGGAAAGTGTGCCCTATTTTTGTGGTCAATGGGAGATCAATTAGTTCTGGCTTGTAGGTGGGTTACTGATGAGTTGTGGAGGACACAACAATGTGCAACCTGACCCAT
>NW_025135979.1:0-1188 GCF_004010195.1 Chiloscyllium plagiosum
CCATCTAATATCAAAAGCTCTGAAAGGAATCAGACTGTACTATCTCTCAACGGGAATCTTCACCCGTAAAAAAAAAATGTAATCACAACAAGAAATACGACGAACGGGGGAGACGACAGCAGAGTCGGGAAGAAAGGGAAGGAAGGTTGAAGGGAGATGAGAAGACCACCTGCATGATCTCTGAGAAATTAAGATTATGTAATCTTTAGTAATTGTGTTATTGGAGCAGCAATTTTATCGAGTTGGAGTCAGATAGTGATTAGGTAAGAAAAGCAGGCTTTGGAATTATTCATAGTTTTTTGTTTAATGCTAATTGTTAGTGTTAGGAAACAAAATTGTTATTTTTCTTTTAAAATTGGAAATTTTGAGTTCTGTTTCACTCATGCACACATTTTATCAAATAACAAGGTGAAGTGAGCTCTTCTGGTTGTTTGGTTTTAATTAATGGAGATGTTCGTCCTCTGTGCCAAAACTGTTTGAGCTCATCATTGCGGATGTGGACAGGTTTGGACCGATCAAGTCTGGAATTTGTACAAGGTTCGACAGGTTTAGACGGATGTGGGCGGATTATGACAGATTTGAGGTGTGAAAGGTCCCAGCAAATTTAAAAAACACTTTTCGATTAATGTCCTGGCTCTTAAAATATAATTTAGGTGAGAAAAATCTGTTTAATTTCGGATTCTTCTGGTTAGATTAAACGTGAGAGAAATGGCGCTTTCAGTTACTTCATATTATGTGGGGTTTGAAGAAATGACTTAGGGAGTTTTGTACATGTTGAGCAAGGAAAGCTGCTGCAATTAGCAGACAAGCTGGAGCTGGACTTGCATGTGCCTCCGAAAAACGATAAGGATATTACCGAAACAACTCAACGTTTACATCTGCTGGAAAGGCCATTAGAATCTTTAGAAATGGCTAAAATTCAATAGCAGGTGAATCAGCTTGCGTTAGGGAAAAAAAGGATCTTTGCAGAGCAAAGACCCAGAGAGCGAAATGATAAAGAATGGGAAAGAATGTTCAAGTTAGAAGATAAAGAAAGGGAGGGAAGTTTCTTAGCTCGGCAAAAAGGGAGACAAGAGAGGAAGAAGGAGAACGAATTTGAACTTCAGAAGTCGCAAGTTAAACACGAAAATCAACTTAAAAGGATTAAATTCGAAAGGAGCCTTAGAGAGATTTAGAGTTATGATGAGC
>NW_025135980.1:0-1188 GCF_004010195.1 Chiloscyllium plagiosum
TGCTGTTGTTCTGCAATACTTGTCCCCTTTGGTCTTGAGGGGCCTTATTCACTCTCTAGTTATTATTTTTCCTTTAATATACTTAAAGTAAATCTTTGGATCACTCTAATATTCTCAATCAAGGCTATCTCATGCTCCCTTTTCGCCTTGCCGATTTCCTTCTAAAGTAAACTCCTGCGTTCCCTGTATCCCTTCAGGGATTCCTTTTTTCACAGCTGTCTGTACCTGAACCACGCTTTTTATCTGCGCAAAGTCTCAACATCTCTTGTTATCCAAGGTTCCCTATTCCTGCCATCCGCGCCCTTCACTCACACAGGAACAGATAGAGATTGACTTCCAGTCGTCTCAATTTTAAAGGCCTCCAACTTGCCAAATGTCCTTTTACCTGAAAACAACCTATTCAAATCAAGCCAAAAAAGCTCCTGTCTAATTCATTGTCCCAATTTAGGTCTTGAGCCTGTGAACAAGTTGTGTCCTTCTCCATAACTATTTTAAATGTAATAAATGTATGGTTACTGGTCCCAAAGTGCTCCCCCACTGTTACCTCAGTCACCTGCACTACCTTATTTCCCAAGATTAAATCGAGTTTTGTCCCTTCTGGTGTAGGATACACTATATAATGCTTGTGGAAACCTTCCTGAACATACTTAACACATTCCAACCTATCTAAGCCCTTCATGCTCTGGCATTCCCCGTCTATGTTGGGAAATTTAAAGTCCCGTCCAATGACAACGCTCTTGCTCCAGAAAGTCTCCCCTGTCTCACTGCATATTTGTTCTTCTAATTGACTATTTGGGGGCTTCGGGTATACCGTCACCATCCGCTGCTTGGTGTTTTGCTCTATCCACAAAGCCTCAGTGGATGATCCTTCGGTTATTCCGTCCTGACGACTGCTTGAATACTCGCCCTCATCAACAATGCAATCCCCCTCCCCACCTTTCACCACCTCTGTCCTGCCAGCAGCATCTGTCCCTTGTGTGAGAAACAAAGCACATAATGTAATAAATTTCAGTCCGAGTCAAATTCTGAAGCAGCAAATTTTATTAAAACGTTCTTGCAAGGACGGCTGCTGACAAGTACGCACCACGATCCAGATATTACTCCTCAATTTATAAAGTTTAATTCTTGGTACTTCCCCATTTACCTATTTGGCCTTCAAACCTATCAATATTCCTTATTGTGTTCTGA
>NW_025135981.1:0-1188 GCF_004010195.1 Chiloscyllium plagiosum
AGGAAAGGGAGAATTACAACAAAGGGTGTCTTTATACACCAGTTACTGAGAGTAAGCATGCAGGTGCAGCAGGCAAATGGTATGTTGGCCTTCATGGTGGGGTAGGCCAGAACCAGTGGTCAGAGCCTAATGGATATAGGTTAGACTATTCAGAACTGAGAGGAGGAGAAATTTCTTCATCCAGATAGTGTTGAACCAACAAAATTCTCTGCCACAAAATGTATTTCAGGACAAAACATTGAATATTTTCAAGGGTTAGAGATATTCTTAGGGTGAAAGAGATCAAATGGTATGGGGAGAAAGTGGGACCAGGGTATGGAGTTGGATGATCAGTCATGGTCATACTGAATGACAGAGCAGGCTCAAGGGGCTTACTATTACTCTTGCTTTTCATGTTACAAACAGGAAAAATGTACAAATACTTCTAAAACATGTTAATTGCTTACCTGGATCACAAAAGAAAAAGCTTATTCTTTTTTACAGCCTCTTTAAAGGTTTGCACAAGCATAATTATTACAAAGTTCCAGTGGTATTTAATTCACCCTGGGAGAACATGCTAGTTTCTATTAGCTTTCCAATATTACAACATTCACACAATAAACATAATTCACACTTCAAATTCTGCAATATCTTTCAATGAGTTCACTAATTCTGGGTGAATTTCTTTCAGAAATGTAGTACAGCCTACATGTAATCTAAACATTCACATCACATTGTACAAGACAAAGAGATCTTCAATTAAACTGGATTATCACAAAATACTATTCCATTGCTGCAAAATGACAAAGCTTTTTCCTCTCTCATGATTAATTAATGAATGAATATTCAGTTAGATGCAGCGTTCTAACGAAAATACTATTTAGAACAGATAAAGTTTATAGCACAGTGTCTGGAGATTGTGTACACAGCTGCACTGTACCAAGGGGCATATTTGTGTTACTTGCTTTCATTGAAGATGGTTTCAAGGAATAAGAGTGGTGCCAATGAAACCAGAATTTGTTGCTCATTCCCAGTTGCCCTTAAGTGGTGGTATGCTGCCCTCTTGAAGGTACACCCACAGTGCTGTCAGAATGTGTTCCAGGTTTAGCGATATAATTCCAATTCAAAATGTTATGCAGCTTGGAAGGGATTTGGGAGGTGGTAGCATTAGTAAGAGAGCAGTAGCTACCATTGTCTTTAGATGGCACA
>NW_025135982.1:0-1188 GCF_004010195.1 Chiloscyllium plagiosum
TAGTTATTGTCAAAATAAATTTGCGATTTTCCTTTTTAAAGGAAAGATTTGGAGGGTTATGTACAAATGGAAGGTGAGTTGGGACAGACTGGCACCATCTCCAGAGGGAGAGTGTACAGCCCCATTTGGCTGAATAGCCCCCAGCCCGTGTTCTCTGAGATACTGTCCCATTCACTGTGAATGATGAAGCTCATCACAGAGCAGAGCCACAGACACGTACAGCATGAAAACACACTCTTTGGTTAAACTGGTCTATGCCGACCAGATATCCCAACCTAATCTAGTCCCATTTGCCAACATTGGCACATATCCCTCTACTCCCTTACTATTCATGTACCCATCCAGATGCCAAATTGTATAATTGTACCAACCTCCTCCACTTCCCGAGAGAAGATTCCATCCACGCACCAACTCCACTGTGAAAGAAATTGCCCCTCAGATCCACTTTAAGTCTTTCCCTTCTCATCTTAAACCGATGCCCTCTCGCTCTGGACTCCTCCATCCCAGGGAAGAAACCTTGCCTATTTATCCTATCCATGCCCCTCATGATTTAATAAACCTTTGAGGTCAGCCCTCAGCCTCTGATGCACCTGGGAGGATCCCACCACTTATGTCACAATGGAGCCTGGTTGATTGACACAGCTTCAGACCAATAGGACAGTTGGCGTGATCCTCCAGCCAATAGAAGTGAATGAGGGGTGGGTCCAGCGGGCCAACACCTGACCATGAGCTTTGCAGGCGCAGTGTCACTGTGAGGGGGGAGGGGTCTCAGTGAGTGTAAAGGGACTGCGAGAGAGATGGAGTTAGTGTGGACTGGGAGGGTTGATAAACACGATTTCAGTCTGCTAGAACTGAAAAAATACTCGGGGTAAATTAAAACCAAAAGAACTGCGGATGCTGTAAATCACACACAACAACCAGAAGGTACTGGAAAATCTCCGCAAATCTGACAGCATCTGTGAAGTGAAATCAGTTTGCATTTGGATCCGGTGACGCTTCCTCAGGTACTGATATTACTGAGAAAAAAACTATTGGTTTATATGCAGAAGGTAGGGATTAAGGAGTAAATGATAGGTGGGGTTCGAGTCCAAAGAAAGAGAGAGAGAGAGAGGAGCAGTTGACAAAGGAGTGGATGTCAACCTGGCTGGGGGAGGGTAAATAGCTGTTTATAGGGACTGTTAGTGGTTA
>NW_025135983.1:0-1188 GCF_004010195.1 Chiloscyllium plagiosum
CACACTGACTCGCTGACACACTGAAATACACAGACACATCAACGTACAGATACAGTCACACTGACTCGCTGACAACTGAAATACACAGTCACATCGATGTGATGATACAGTCACACTGACTCGCTGACACGCTGAAATACACAGTCACATCGACGTACTGATACCGTCGCACTGACTCACTGACACACTGAAATACGCAGTCACATCAACGTGCTGATACAGACACACGGACTCGCTGACAAACTGAAATACACAGTCACATCGACATACTGATACAGTCACACTGACACATTAACACACTGAAATACACAGTCACATCGACCTACTGATACAGTCACACTGACTCGCTGACACACTGAAATACACAGTCACATCGACGTACTAATACAGTCACACTGACTCGCTGACACACTGAAATACACAGTCACATCGACGTACTGATACAGTCGCACTGGCTCGCGGACACACTGAAATACACAGTCACATCGATGTACTGATACAGTCGCACTGGCTCGCTGACACATTGAAATACACAGTCACATGGACATGCTGATATAGTCACACAGACCCGTGGACACACTGAAATACACAGTCACATCGACGTACTGATACAGTCACAGTGACTCGCTGACACACTGAAATACACAGTCACATCGAGGTACTGATACATTTACACTGACTCACTAAAACACTGATATACACAGTCACATCGAGGTACTGATACAGTCACGCTGACACACGGAAATGCACAGTCACATCGACGTGCTGATACAATTACACTGACTCGCTGACACACTGAAATATACAGTCACATCGAGGTACTGATACAGTCACACTGACTCGCTGACAAATTGAAATACAAAGTCACATCGACATACTGATACATTCGCACTGGCTCGCGGACACACTGAAATACACAGTCACATCGACGTACTGATACAGTCGCACTGACTCGCTGAAACTCTGAAATACACAGTCACAACGACGTACTGAAACAGTCACACTGACTCACTAACACACTGATATACACAGTCACATCGACGTACTGATAATGTCACACTGACTCGCTGACACACTGAAATACACAGTCACATCGACGTACTGATACAGTCACACTGACTCGCTGACACACTGATATACACAGTCACAACGACCTACTGATACAGTCACACTGACTCGCTGAAACTC
>NW_025135984.1:0-1188 GCF_004010195.1 Chiloscyllium plagiosum
CCATAATCTACAACTCGCTTATCCTCCATAAACAGCAACTCTCTTATCCTCCATAAACTACGACTGCCATATCCTCCAAAAAATGCAACTCCCTTTTCCTCAATAAACTACATCTCGCTTATCCTCCATAAACTACAACTCGCTTATCCTCCATAAACTACAACACCCTTATCCGACATAAACTGCAACTCGCTTTACCCCATAAACTGCAACTCGTTTATCCTCCATAATCTACAACTCGCTTATCCTCCATAAACTGCAACTCACTTATCCCCCATGAACTGCAACTCCTTTATCCTTCAAAAAATACAACTCTCCTATCCACCATAAACTACAACTCCTTTATCCTCCTTAAACTACAACTCGCTTATTCTCCATAAATTGCAACTCCCTTCTCCTTCATAAAATACAACTCTCTTATCCTCCATAAATTGCAACTCGCTTATCCTCCATAAACAACAACTCGCTTATCCTCCATAAACTACCACACCCTTATCCGACATAAACTGCATCTCGCTTTTCCTCCATAAACTGCAACTCGCTTTTCCCCCATAATCTGCAACTCGTTTATCCTCCATAATCTACAACTCGCTTATCCTCCATAAACTGCAACTCCCTTATCCTCCATAAACAACAACTCTCTTATCCTCCATAAACTACAACTGCCATATCCTCCAAAAACTGCAACTCGCTTTTCCTCAATAAACTACAACTCCCTTATCCTCCATAAACAACAACTTGCTTACACTCCAGCAACTAGCATTTGCTTATCCTCCATAAACTCCAACTCCCTTATCCTCCATAAACTGCAACTCGCTTATCCCCCATAAACTGCAACTCGCTTATTCCCCAGAAACTGCAACTCCCTGCTCCTCCAAAAGCTACAACTCTCATCCTTCATAAACTACAACTCCCTATTCCTCTAAAAGCTACACCTCCCTTACCCTCCATAAACTGCAACATGCCTATTCTCCATAAACTGCAAGTCCCTTATCCTCCATAAACTGCATCTCACTTTTCCTCAATAAACTACAACTCGCTTATCCTCCATAAACTACAACTCCCCTATCCTCCATAAACTACAACTCGCTTACACTCCAGCAACTACAACTTGCTTATCCTCCATAAACGACAACTCCCTTATCCTCCATAAACGACAACTGCCGTATCTTTAAAAAACTGCAACTC
>NW_025135985.1:0-1188 GCF_004010195.1 Chiloscyllium plagiosum
GCTGATTCGACACCTTAGCATGATTTGCCAGGGTTTCAGTTGTTCAGTGGTGATGTACAATAACGTCATGTGTGTGCATGTATGAGAAAAAGTGTGTGTGCATGAGAGTAAGAAAGTTAATGAGACTGTCTGTGAGAGATAGTGCATGTGTGCATGCGTGAGAGAGTGAGACAGAGAAAGAACTATGTGTGTGAGAGAGGTATCTGTGTGTATGCGAGAGAGAGGTGTCTGCGTGAGTAAGAATCATTGACTACCTATAGTGTAGTAACAGGCCCATTGGCCTAAAAGGTTCACACTGGCCCTCCGAAAAGTTATCCACTCAGACCCAGTCCCCTACATTTCTCCCTGACTATTGCACCAACCTACATATCTCTGAACACTATCAACAATTTAGTAAGGCCAATTCATCTAACCTGCACATCTTTGGACTGCGTGAGGAAACCGAAGCACCTGGAGGAAATCTATGCATACACGAAGTTCATGTACAATATCCACACTGAAATCGAATCCGAGTCTCTGGCATTTGATGTTGCAGTGCTAACCACTGTACCGCCCCAAAGAGAGGGGTGTGTATGTGAAAGAGCATGAGCATACATGGATGCATGTGTTTGTGAGTGAGTCAGGGAAGTATCTCTGACTAAGAAAGGTGTCGGTGTGTATGAAATAGGGAGGTGTCTCTGTATTTGTGAGAGTCTGTGTACGCAAAAGAGCATGGCTCTGCACTTATGCGTGTATTTTTCCACGTGTGAAAGAGAGAGGAGTCTGTGTGGGAGACAGTAACCTGTATATGTTTGTGAGAAAGAGGTCCGTGTCTGTGTGTGAGAGCGTCGTTTGTGTCCGTGTGCATGAGAGACAGAGAAGTCTCTGTGTGTGAGAAACAAGAGTTTGTGCATGTACAAGAGAGAAGTTGGTGTGGGTGGATGTGAGTCAGAGAGAGAGAGAGAGAGAGAGAGTCTGTGTCCGTGTGTGAGAGAAAGTAGATTGCGTGGGTGCGTGTGAGAGAGATTTGTATGAGTGAGGGAGAAGTCTGTGTGTTTAAGAGAGGTGTTGTGTGAATGAGAGGGTGTGTGCATATGAAACAGCAAGGGTCTGTTTGTGTATGAGAGAGAGAGATGCATTACAAAGAGTGACAGTGTGGAGGAAAAAAGAAGCAGGGACAGAAAGCAAAAGATGACAGAAAGTGACAGC